>NC_034409.1:95032237-95194737 GCF_002078875.1 Numida meleagris
AAAAGAAAAGAAAAGAAAAGAAAAGAAAAGAAAAGAAAAGAAAAGAAAAGAAAAGAAAAGAAAAGAAAAGAAAAGAAAAGAAAAGAAAAGAAAGAAATGAAATGAGTGCAATGCTTTCTCTGAAGAGAATTTTTTCTTTTATATGCAGCTAAGATCTGGTTATTCTTATTTGATTCATTAGAATTAAAATCTATAAATCTTTCTACCAGTGTTGCCTAGAAGTTATTGCTTACTCAAAGAGAGAATATATGATATCTAAATTAAACACGGTGACATCTACAAAAGAAACTCCACTTTCTATTCCTGCTGATTCACTGTTTAGCACCTTAATGACCAGTTGTACTTCTTCCATTATAGCTCGTCTATCAGCCCAGCATCAGAGACTCCACATACATCATAACTTCCAAGTTTCTGGCTAGGACTGCTTGGATAAGCTCTCCTCCTATCAAACCTGCCTGTGGCACTGCTTTTTTTTTTTTTTTTTTTCCCCTGGCAACCTGCTGAGACATGGGCAAGTACTTCATCATTATTAGCACTGAAGTATTTCACAACTGCTTTCCTATCCAGTGGGCAGAAGAGCCAGGAGGACAGAGACAGCAGACTGCACTGCTATGTAACCCACATTCTCACTAACTGTTCACTTTGCCCTTCAGCTGATGTGATTTTGGACAGGTTAATGAAGTCTTCTGAGCTAAAACTCAGTTGACTTTATCTCTCTCTGCATGTAGCTGAAAGGCATATTTTGAAAGTTCAGCTTCCAAAAGAAGCTCATAAAACCTAAAAACTCACCTGTTTTCTTTTTGATTCAAGTTGATTTTTTTTATCTAAAAGAGTTTATGCAGTAAAACTGCCTAATTCTGCCCTCATAATACACACCACCTGCACACACAGTGAGTAAATTTCAGTTTTCCAGATACAGTTTAGGTGGTCAAGTATTATAGCTCAGCTTTCCATGAATTTCATCTTCTTTCAGTTAATGGAAGCCAGGTTTTTTATAGCCTTCCTTCACCCTGCTGTTTCTCTTTGCTAGCAAGGTCTATTTAACACCCCCCTGGTTGCACATAACAGAGGGAACAGACCCCTGTAACACAGCCCGTCACTTGGCTGTGCCAAAAGCTGGACTTTTGCCTTCAATTTTCTCTATCAATTCAGCACATGCTGTACTTCACGAAAGTGTTTCTTTGGGCCTGTAATGGACAAATTTGATATTTTGTTAACTCGCTCTACTTTTGACATAAGATTTCAAAGAAACTATTGCATATCTTTGACACTTTTCAAATGCAGACATGAATAATTTATAATTGGAATTTTGTTTTTCCTTAGCAGGTTAGATACTGGTGTATTAAAACATATTTAAGATATTTATGAATGCCATTAGGCTTCAACATGGGACCTCATTTCTTCAGTGAGGAAACATGAAGCGATAACATCAATGCATTAGCTAGAAACAGCAAATGAGGTAATTCTGAGAGATTACTGTAACTTTCCAAAAGTAACTTGGCCTCAATTGCCAAAAGAGTTGTAGCTGCCGGCATGTTGTCAGCCAATCTAGAGCAGAGACCACGAGGGGAACTATATAAGGAAACTGAAATCTGGTGGGCTTAGCAGCTACAACACAGACTCTGCTGTTACCTGCTTGGTTTCAGAGATGTGCTTACTACTGCGCAGAAAAGGTTAACTATTCTTAGAATATGCTTTGAGTCATAAAAAGTAGACTAAATGAATCAGACAATTTTAATTCTGATTTGATGATTTTACCTACTTGGAAGCATTTCATACTCTTTGCCTTCTAATGTAGTAGTAACTATCCTACATTCCTACAAATCTGTTGTCTTTCTAAAGCTCTACATGCTGCGATTTAGCACATAGGGAGAAATGCTGAGTACAGGCAACAGCTGAACCACAGCAACTTAGCAAATTACTGCTGATGTGCTGTGTCCCCTGTCATTCTACCACATATGCAAAAGAAAATCTACTTATCTCTCTCTGTTTCCAGCCTTTCAGGCTTTTTTTTGTGAGCTCTAATTTGGTGCAGATACATAAAAGACAGTATAGAAAGAGGTATAGAGACGAGAAAAGGAGAAAGCAACAAGTGAGGCACTGAAGTTTACAGAAGTAGAAGAAAATTAAGAGGGTGTAAAAGCTAAAAGTAGCACTTTGTAAGTGAGTTTGGCACCCATTTCTCCCTGTTAATGGACTTTATGAACTTAAGCCTCTATGGTCAGATCCTCAAGATCAGGGTCTCAGCTAGAGATGCACAGAACACAGGCATTGAAAGCAAAACTGGGAAGTGTTTGAAATGTTTCATATTGGGAGTGACAGAAAATCGGTGACTGCACTGGAAAAGCAGACTAATGTGGTAAAATAGCAATCATCTTTTCTGACAGCCTGGAAGTGGAAAGACTAGCTCTAGACAAGGGAGGAGAACATTAGAGCAATTAGAATATGAGAGAAGTCTCAAACTCACTCACTTACTCTTTTTAGCCTTGTAGGCATATTTTACTTCCACTTCCTCCAGGCTAAAGTAATTATTCCCTTCTTTCTGACATTATGCACTGTCAGTAGTTAAAGACAGTTATCGCATCTCTGTTGTCATATTTAACACAATCTTTCGCAATAAATTAGACCTTTTAGCCCTTTTATTTGTGCTACTCTTTGCTCAGCTCTCTTCAATTTTTCTGTAACATTCTGGAGTTAAACAAAATCTTCCGTCAACAGTCTATTTAGAACCAAGAATTCAGCCTCGTCTTTTTCCTTTTCTTATATCACTGTTCATGAGAAGAGGTTTCCTAAAAACAGTTTGGATCCCCTGGTACAGCTATTTTGCCCAGAGGGACTGAAATAAAGTAACTGAGAATGAAGTTCAGCTTCCCTTTGTGGATAGTTAAATAATAGGTGTCTAAATCTGAATGGCAACACATAAGGTAGGTGCATAATCTTTAAAGACAGGGCAGGGAAGGTGTGGTCAATAAAATCTGTGGCATCAGGAGAATACTAGAACACAATGAATAGGTCCTTGAATCCAGTAACAGCACAGATCAAGTCTACATTGTTTTTAATGGGCACTTGGACATCCAGTCCCCACACTGCCACTCTAACCTAGGTACTTCTATGTATGGGTCCAGAATCTAGAGATTCATCTTAAACTAATGATGGGACTAGTTTCCATGAAGTAGTTAACTCCCTGTGTGCCTTCAGTATTTCCAGAGGACAGGGATGGCAGAAAAGTGAGGATCTGAAATAGACTCTTGCATTGCCAGAAATGCAACTGAAGAACAGCATCCTGGGACGTGTCACTAGATATCTACATTTAGGAATGTGAATCTCACTGGGTCTTTTAAGAAATGGGGAAAGGCACAAAGGTGTAAGGCAGCACTACAGAAGGAAGCTATGCTCATATCCACTGGACTCATTACATACACATCTTCTATGAAGATTTCTACTCTCTTTTAAATCACAGAGGTATTCGGTATCTAAAACTCTCAGAAAATCTAACGTATCCTCTCATTTGTCTTGCTCTTTACAAGGGATTCTTGAGACACAAGAACTGTTATTGTTGTTTTTTTTAAATAAGAAAAGCATTTCAGTGAAATAACATAGTGTACTGCCTGTGAAAGAGGTGTAGCAGTAATAGAGAAATCAGGGAATTCTGCTGATGGGGCAAAAAGTCTCAGTAACCGTCCTCAGTGCAGAAGCTGTCCTGCTGGGGATTCATGATGTGGAGTAAAATGTCAAGCTCAGCTGGCACCAGTAGGGAGTTCTGTGACTTATTTCAATGGACTTAAGGTCTGATCACAGGCTTTTTAAAAACATCCATAAAAGAACGCATCGGATAGATACAAAATAAGTAAATAAATAAAAAATATAAAAGTGAGTTAGCACAGATCAGTAAATACAGGGAAACATGAAAAGAAATTTTAGAAAAAAACAGAAACCGATTCCAGTAGTTGCTGTATTACAGGTAACAGTCCAAAGGAGCCCCGCAAGGAAACACATTCCTCAACTGTAACTTATAATTCCCCAGTTTCTTGTACTGACCTCCGAGTTTCTCTTCCACAAACATATGGCAATTCCTGATGGAAAACAAATTTGGAGAAACAAGGTCTCAAATATCTGTAAAGTAGTATAATACACAACATGCAGAAACCATATTAATGTTCTTCGTGGAGTTTATTCAAAGAAATTGCTACAACCAGAATACACAAACACTGAAGATCAGTTGTATTTGTAGAAGTGTGTGCTAAGCAAAAATGCCAAGAAATGAATGTTATGAATGTCTTCATACAAGAATTAATCCCTAGAAGTTATTGACCATACACAGTCATCTAACTAAACCATTTCTGAAGTCAATTTCAGTTAAAAGGAGTTGACAGATCCAATTAAAAACAAAGGAAAACCTGACAAATTCCTCATTACTCTTTCTGTTGCAGCAGTACCAAGGATTGTAATTGGGTTCAGATCTCCAGCACCACACAATGAACTGTTACAGTGCAATCAGGTTAGGTGTTCACATAAAAGGAAAAACAACTATAGAAAACAAGAGAGCATTTTTCAGAAAACGTATTAAATTGACTCCTATTGCATCATCCCCCATATCTGAGCACTTGGACCAGACTGCTGTCACACCACCGCTTGACTTTCCTGTCTTTGGATTATCATCACCACCTCAGAGGAAAAAAACAAAGGTTCCCTCTTCCTCCAGAAAACCAAATACATAACAGAAAACTAGCAGACAGCTGCCAGTTCAGTGTGGTTATCTAAAATGCAACAAGGTCCATCATGCCACATGTTTGATCTTATTTTTCTTACTTCTCCTTCCAGTGTAACTGCATTCAAAGGTTATCGCGAGAGAGCTCAAGCAGTCTCTACATCACCACCACTAAGAAAATCCTGATCTTTTCTTCCTCAGTTTGGTCTTTCCACCAAGTTAATTGGGGAATCAAGAAGAAACATAAACATGAATTGTCAGCTATTATTTATTACCTTTATTTTCCTATCAAAAAATAAATTCTTCTTAAGCACAGTTGCGCTGTTTAAAAAAAATAAATAAAAAGAAATCCTCACTTAAAATCAATATGAACTTTCCAATATGAACTATCCATTCCCTTACACTTCATATATAAGGTCTACCTTGTATTCATATGACAGAGGCTATAAAATGAAAGGTGGTTGGTTACCTGCACAATTTCTAGTGGTTCATTGAGAAGCTGTGCATCAGGACTCATAGGTTCTTTCTCAAGCTCTCCCACAAAACACAATTGACACTTTCCTTTGTCCTGCTATCACAGTCCATAAAGCTGAGATTGTATTTACAAACTGACAAAGTTCATGTGATGTTTACAATGTGCTTTCATATACTCAGACAAAAAGCCTTATACAGATATGAAAATATTATTATTCAACTAGTTACGCCCTCTGCACCCAAGCAAACGAAGCAGGCAATTTACGTATATCTTTCAAGTAGTCTTTTGAATAGGTTTCCGTGTTTATGCCACTTGAATTCGACATCAATGGAGCAGGATAAAATAGAGCACTTAACTCATTCCCGAGGCCCTAATTTATTTTCATCTTGCTGTTTTTTGTTTTCATATCAAGTTCTAACAAGAATGAAGTACACAGATTCTTCCAGATGACTGACACTCTATGTAATGTAAAGCATTTTGTTCAGAAATCCAACATATTTCTCTCCAGAGGCATGAAAAATATTGTTTAATATCTGAAATTATTTTTTTAAATATTTTTTGTAGAAAAACAGAGAAACAGTAATAATTGGCCTTTCTCATCACTACGGGCAATCTGGTGATTTTTCTTATTTCTTTCAAGATTGCTTCCTTTTTAACTTAGGCACTTTGCCCACTGAAACATGAAGAGTCTCAAACTTTCAGTGACAGATGAAGACAACAGACGTGCTGATATTGGAATAATTCAGCAGTGCCTTTCATGAAGAGATTCAGCAGTAAGCTTTTTCTAAGTTTTTTAATTTAATCTTGATACATATGCACCTGTGTGAATTCCACATATTAAATATAATGCTTCACTAATAAAGCATAGAAAAAAAAATCCATATTGTTTGGATATCAAGGACGAAAACCTACTGTCCCAAACTCTAGTGACTAACTGTCATTCTATACCAGCTCCAATGCACTGCAGTACTTGGAGTCTGCCAAAGTTTAGAGGTTAGCGATATTAGATTTTACAGATTTATGCCAACAATGAGTGGGAATTAGGATGATTTTGCATGTGTGAGAATTTTAGAGAAGCTGAAATAAGCTGCCTCAGAAGGAGAAAGTAGACAAAGAAAAAAAGTTTGCTTATAAATATCCAGATCACAAATCAGTTTTTGCTCCAAATTGCAAAGGATTCCAGGGGGGTAAAAAATTGAAGTAAGAATGCATTGTATTTGCAATTTAGCAACACTGCTGGAAGCCATAAAGTAACTCGGTACAAAACAGCCAGTACTTAATAAGTTTCAACTTTAATTCTGATTGGGAAGCTAAATATGATACCAGGTAGCTAGTAGTGCAGCAATTGCTAGCTGTAGAATACAATTAAATACATACCCCAACAAAGGTCCCTGTTAAGATAGAAAAAATACCCAAGTGTATAAACTAGGAAAAAATAACAAAACCATTCTGCTTTAAAAATCAGTTAAAATACTTTCAAGCAATTTACTAATCTAAATAGAGAAAAGCATGCCTAACTTCTTGAACCAATTTTAAAAGCCCTACTTGCTTTATAATATTTTGGAAAAGCACACACTGCTTTTAAATCACTCCAATTTTACAGGATCTGTGAACTTTTCAACATACAACACACAAACACAGTCAGTCTAAAAGACAAGTATTCTCAATACTTGACTTACATGCAATATTTATCACACTGTTATATGATGAAAGGAGATCAAATTTTCTCATACAAATAAAGTGAAAATGTTTTTTCCAATTTGACGGCCATAAAACACTTATTAAAGATAAAAGCAGGTTATTTAGCTATATTGGACTCCACAAGATGCAGTACGTGCGACACAATGAAATAGAAATTTCAGTGATGGAAAATCATCCTCTTTCTCTTGATAGTATAATAACCTTTTAAATCATATTTGACATTTGTAAGTTGAGGAAGCTGGCAGCCCTGTAAAATCTATGTGGTAATATATGTGGTAAGCTCTTTCTCGAGCAGTAATCTCATTGCTTTTTCTAATGGCTCTCACTTCATGTGGTCTACTCATCCCCAAGAGACTTGTTTGACTCTGCCTTTCTCGAGTCACTGGTTGCTAATGTTCCTTATTACGAAGAAAGCAGGAAAGTGCCCGAAGGCCATGGCTACTCTGCTAGTGGTACAACCACCAGCAGCCTTCTGCTGAGGCCTTTTTTCTCCCTTTCTTCCTCAAAAAAAAAAAAAAAAAAAAAAAGCCAACCATAAAATATGCACATGTGTTATAAAGGGGTTTCTTTGTGTCTCAAGAAAAAAGAAGGAAAGGGAAAGAAAAAAACCCCACAGTATGACAGTGTTATTTACACTGCTCCAATTGCTAATCTGACAAGCTCCATCTGGTAGGCAGACCTTTTATCTTCTCGTCACCCTAAATCTCTGAAGGAAAGTGGACACTGGTAGCATATGTGCTTTGTTGGATCCTATGCTTAATGAGGTACACAATTTATAGGTCTAACTGGAAACATACTATTTAAACTGGGAAGGAGTGTGAGGACATAAAGAAGGCATATGTTTTCACATTCAGTAATCCAGACACTGTATTGTAAACAAGACCAAACTGTATAACACATTTTCATTTAATTCATGCACCCTTACCCAAATTATTTAAGGAGATTTAAGCAGAATTCTCTAGATGTTGTCCTGGCAGTGGTCAAACCATCTACCTTCTTTAGTTGATCATTTTCACATATTTATTAAATGTTTTGTGCTATGAACTATGGCAGTTTTTCATTTATTTTTACTTTAAGTTTGAGGTCTAAAGGCACAAACTGTTTCACATATTAAATGGAATCAAAATAAGGTTGTACAATGACCTGATGTGGATTTGTGATGTACTCAAGTCTAGATGGCTACTGAGATTCCAATTTCAATTAAATTCAAATAATCTTTCCTCTGTTTTGGGCAAGACCTTATGAGGTACTTTTTAAACACATACACTCCTGCTTGACTTGTCTGTTTTGCAAATACTCTATGATATCTTTCAGATTTGGTCTTTTGATATCTAAAACACTTCTGCCAAAGTATCAGTATTTCTTCTTTGATGTACTCATTTGTGTCTAACTAAAATGGTAAAGTGTTTTCTGTATAAAATTGTTAATCACAACTGGCTGAACATTTCCTTTATACCATAGTCTTACACTTCACAGATGCTGGGCTTAAAAGCATACTACCTTAATGCTTCTTAGGTGTGCAGCTGCTCCTATTGGTGAAGCCTTCTTTGTGAGCTGGATGTGACAATGATGTGACAACCACACATTTTGTGGGGATGAGACCTCCTTTTGGTTCTGATGAAGACTCTCTCTCACTGCAATAATACTAACTGCTTGACTTCTGTCCTCCCTTACTTATCTCTCCTACGCTGTGCACGACATTCATCCTCACTTTTAGCCAAATAACATTGTAAAATTAATATTCCCAATTACAAAGACGGAATTGGTAAAGTATTTTCTCTGCTACTAAGCAGCAATATCCTCTACACATACATTTGAGATAACTCCAGCAGGATCCCAAGAACTGTGCAATCACAGTACGGATTTCCCTGAATCACTCCTTAAAAATGAAAAATCTGTGTTGTCAATCAGTTCTCAGGTTCTCACAGCAGCAAAGTGCACATTAGCCTACCAAGGCCTATGGTGAGCCCTCTCCTCCCACAGCTCACAGACTTCCAGCCTCTGCATCCTGCTTCATCAAAGACAGTGAAAACCTCCCCTGGAGACTGAAAGAAAAAGAGGTTTTGACAGCTTATGAAAGACAGAAGGAATAGGCTTCTTAGTACTAACTTACTATTTCCCCTCTTAATACTCTCCCCATGCCTGCCTTTCTGTTAAATTTTCTCCTTCCTTATACTTCCTCCTAGACTACATTTAGCTTTGTATTGCTTTTTTTTTTTTTTTGCTCTTATTTCCCTCTCCTTATTCTTTCCTTAATCTTTATTCTTCATTTCATTCCATGTGATGCTGCTACGCTGCAGTCTCTTTTATCTCTGTGCCTGCTCCCTCTTTCCTCTGCTGTCTCCTTGCGCCTAGGCTATTCTTGAGTTCTCTACATTCATCCAATCCATTTCATTATTTTAAATCTCTCTGCTGTCACTTGTGCTCTTCTACCTCAAATACACAATATTTTTGCACCTGACTTTTCACTGCCTCTTAAGATAGTTCTGTGCAACTTCCAAATTATCCAGTTTTGATAATTTTTCAAACAAAGCTCTTAATGCTATTTTCCTAGGGAAGGGAGAGGGAGAAGCGGAAAGCAATTGGATGGTGATGTCAATGCTACTTCCAGGATGAGGAAACAACTAACAGATATAAGAGATAATAGCCATTGCTCAGATTGATTTAATTCTCCAGAGATTACAGAGAATTCCTAATAAAATTGGAAAAATTACACAAAAGCTTTAAAGAATATTTCTCAAAGTCCTTGAAGGCTCATGAGGAGACCACAAAACCTGGAAATCCAAGTAGCATTGTACAAACATATAATGCAAGTCAAAGTTCATCATCTTTTTCTATAAGCTAGTCTTATATCAAAAGGTTTCATTTTTCCAAAAGAGAGCTGCTGAGTTCCTGCTCCCATAAACCCTGGGAATGTACTGCTATTGCCCCTACCTCCAAAGGCCAGCCCATGAAGTCAAGGCTCAAGAAGCATTCACGGCACCTATTCTCAACCCTGTTTTTAAAACATTTATGAACTCTTTTGCAAAGTGTGACCCTCACCAATGCCTGTTGCAAGACTCTCAGGCTTCCACACTCCAACTATGCAAAAGGAGCCTTGGTTCATGGTTACATAAGCTAACAGTGCAGCAGAGATACTTCTTGGACCTGGATACCATGATCTGGGTTTCCTAGTAGCTCTGGGCAGAATGGCAAAAAATTATAGCAGAACCACATTTGTGTTTCAGTGAAAAATGCCCTTTTTTGCAGTATTTTCTGAAGAACTGTTCTGTCAGAATATTCCCATGAACTCTATGTACAATTTAAAGAGAAAGCAGCAGGGGAAAGAAAGAGTCATCACATGCATTTTACATAGTCCCTCCTTTTCATTACTTTGCCAGAATATCAGAATAGTTAGAGAATACTTTCCCCTCTCTAATTACATATGCAGTTGACTACTTGGGCTTTTGTATATCAAAGATACTGCACTCTGAATAATCCACTACCCTTCCTACTGCAGTTGCTTCAAAGGATAGCATCCTTACACTCAGGTTGTTTCTCATATATTATTCATCACACTGTACTTTGCCAGAGACCTGGCACTTAGTAACTTGAACAAAAAGTAAAATAAAGATGGGTAACTTCCACCTTGACATATTTGTCTCTAATGTAAGCATGAATAATGAAGAAAGGCACTATGTGAGGCAAATAAGACCCTAACATAATGGGCCTTTTGTTCTCTTTCAGAAACATTCAATATCTTCTGACATTGCAGGAACTCAAATGAAAGTGTATTCTCAAGACTTAATGTATTCAATTTGATACTGGTCATAACACTGCCAAACTACCTGTTAAGACCAACAAGCAGTGCATTACCACACTCAGGAAATGCTTCACACATCTAAGAGTAGACAACAGCACAAGGAGGTAATTGTTCACCATCTGACTGTAACATGACTGAGACATGCCACCCATCCGTTCTCAGTCTCCAGCCAAAGCAAACGCTGCATTCAACCAGTCACTCGAAGGATGCATAAACTTGGAAAATGTTAACAAAGAAGTAGTTCTAGTTCACAAGATGTATTAAAAAACATAACATTTGAATGATAGCAGAAATGACTTAAAATTTGTCAATCCACTCATTTCATTTCCACCTCCCAGGCATTGCACACTATCTTCTTCCAGACTTTTACAACACAGAACATGTTGTCAGGGATTCATTAGAGAGAATCCAGGACACAGGTTGACCATAGCCACAGTGTTTCTGGGGATGAGTTTATGACCTGCAAGGTCCCCATTCAAAACAAGAAGCAACAAGGTCCCCCCCCAAAAAAGTCAGCTTTCTTTTGGCATATTTAAAACAAAGCATTTAGTTTAACACCTCATGTCATTTTGAAGAAGAAACTAGAGAGTTTGTGAGCAGAAAAGCTTGGTCAGCACATCAAACTATAAATAACTGATCATATATTGAATCATATATTGAATTATGGTCCAATCACTGTAACTTTTGTTTGTAGACAGAAATGCAGCAAGTCATATAGACATGAGCAAGTTTAAGATTATTGTCTTCCAGCCTCCCTATGCAGTTACCCTGGTTCTCTCACAGAGATTCCTGGGTAAATTCAAACACACCGTTGTTCAGAAGGTACAATCACATATGCATCTGAATGCATTTTGCACAAATTCTACCACATTTAGCAATTCCTAGATTATTCACAGAGACCATAAAGCCTGTGGCTGTCACACGGTCAAACAAGGAAAACAGCTCAACAGGAATGTTAATTAGTATAGCATAAGTGTAGTCGTAATGAACTCTAATTGCTTGTCAGTGGCAGCTGCCATAAGGCATAAGATCCATAGCAGTTTTTCCACCTGTGGCAATAGCTACAGGTATCCCCAAAGCTAAACATGGGCCCTGATCAGATAGTGCTCATTAATATTAACAGTTTATCGAGCAAACGCCACATACACTTGTATGTGCTACCCTCATGATTCAGAGCTATTGTGAGTTTCTGAGCAGCACTTAAAAAGTCCTACAGTTCTCCTGAATTTGCTGCCGTTTGAACCATCTCCCACAATACTGAGAAACAATTTCATGCTTGACCAGTTCTGTAGCCACATATTTGATCTCAGTATTATAAGGAAAAAAGAAAACAGCAAGAAAAACAAACTGATGTTTTTTATGCACTAACACACAACTGAAGTCAACAGAAACTAATGGCTTGTTGGAAAACATAGCCACAAAACCCCAAAATATTTACATTATTTTTCTAAGAAGCTGTTGGAATAACAGTAGTTTCAGAAAAAAAAAAAATTCTTGAAAGTGAGCCTTTCAAATGAATGCAAAATAGAAAGATCACACCTTACTTATCCAGATTCCTTAATATTTATAATAATATCATCCAGATCCTCTTCTAAACAGTGAATATAAATTATGTTGATTTACATCACATTCTGAGGTGATCTGAGGAAGAAAATGGATTATGATCTACAGAGGATGAACACAGACATCAAAGCACTTAGTTATCACATCTGAACTGCAGTCATTTCCAGAATGACACTCCAAAGTAGTGACAAGATAGTGAAATCTGGGCAAGCTGCTATTTGAAAGACTGCAAATTCCTCTCTCCCAAGAGGAAAATAACATGCTCTCCTCTTATTTTGTGCCTTCCAATCTCTCCAATCACCTATGCATCACAAAAGGGTCTTGTTGTGTAGGATCTCAAATTTCCTCTAACTGCATTGAGGTATGCTTTCATTTATATTATCACTTGAGATGCTAAGCACCAGGGGAAACCAGAAGTGCTATCCTGCTTAGAGACTGCTGTATCACCAAGCTCTGTGTATCTTAGGTATTTAAAAAACACACTTTCTATCACAAGACAGTGACTCAATCTATATAGACTAAATCGCCCTGCTATCTGCAGACAGGTCAATACTTTTACGTTGGAATGTTCTGTACCAAAGTGGAAATCTAAACAAGTATACTGCTACCTGACTGAAAAAAAAAAAGAAAGATTGTTCTGAATGCATCTTGCACTAAATCTTAATTCTAAAAAAGATTAAAAATTTAGCCGTTGCTTTTTCTTGCCCCTTCTCTACTGAAAATGGAGAATCTAATATTCCAAGCATTTGCACATAAAATGTTTTAAATAAAAATGACGAAAATTAGTTTCCCTTAATTTCCTTTTCTATTTTTCAGTCTTTGAAAACAATTTAGATCACTTTCACTCTTCTTCATAATTAGATATTTTCCACAGCAAAGAAATAAGTTTACTCCTACTTTATTTAACTGAAGTTGAAATGTTCATTTACACTTTCTCCTTCTACAAGCAACAGACTTTATTAAGCAATCAACATCTAATCAAAACACAGAATTAGAAATTATTTTTGAAAGTACGAATTTGCATCTTATTCTTGTCTCAGAAGAACTCATCCAGCAAGTACTATAAAAGTACTAAAACTGATTAAAATATTAGTACAGATTTTCTCTTTAGAATAGTTTCAGGAAATGAAGACAGGAATGGGATTTACACTTAAAGTCAGTCAAAAAGTAGTTTTATGGCAAGTTCCTGATATACCAATGTTTAACTATAGAATGAATTTTTGAAAAGTCCGTGTATTCCAGAAGAAATAGAACAAGTAGCAATGCTCAAAAAAGGAGATTTACATTTCTGTTTTTCTTCTGCAGTTTGCCCAATACCTCTATTTACATGTAAAACATAACATCTAATCTTCTCATGTAATATTACAGGAGATGCCCGAACATAGGATATCAGCCAGAAATCTGCAGTAAGGTTGTTTCGGTTCAAGACTCTTGGCCCCTCTGATAACAAAGACTTACACTGTCTTATATATATATATTTTATGCATATAATATATAATATATAGTACATACTATGTATATACTATATATACTAATATATATATCAGTCTGATATACTGACTTTCACTTGTTATAAAGCCACTTACTGTCACACACATTTTCACCAGTTATGTCCAAAAGAAAATAAAACATAAAGCTTTTGTGAAACTGTCAGTGCAGACTATTAGTATGCTAGCTTCCATGCCCATGCAGCATCTACTACGCTACTCTCAGTCTAGTCAGATGAGATAATTCTGCGCCTCTGTGAGACCCAGGCTCACAGAGTCGAATTATAAAACCACTAAACACTCCATTCCTGCCCTCAGTTATTAGACATTCATGAAGCGTAGGGAGCTATAAATCTTCTTACGAAATTAAAATTGTTTCAAATACACTGCAGTTGCTCCTTATGAAAATGTCATCTCTGAATCTCACTCTTGAAGACAAGGATACATTCCCAAAACTATGCAGGATGCAAGAGAAAAAAAAAAAAAGAGCAGTGATACTTTTGTAAATCCCATGCTTTGATTCAAGCAGTATATTTTTAAAACAAACATTCTTTAAATCTTTAATAGCTTATTCATCAATCCATCTGCTTCACTGAGAATTCTTTGAAGTGCAGGTGGCTTGTAACGTCATGCTACAGCAATTAATGAAGTTTTTGAATCTCTCTTGCTCTTTCACACTCTGTTGAATGGTGAAAAGAGGTTATCATCTTTAATTTTCCATCCGAACAGTGTACACAATTAGATATTTTCATATATTTTTGCATTTCTTTCAATAAACATATGCATTACATGTTTTAATATAGAGCTATGGAATTCAATCCAAGTACATCTTAGAATGATCAGGGTGACAGTTCAAAAATATAAGATTAAATTGTAAATGCTGCTGTGCTCCAGAACTAAAAATTAAGTAAATGAATAAGAAACACAACATGACCCTAACTGTATAACAGATATACTACAGAGCTTTGTAATTTCCTTCACACTGTTCTATAATAAGCTAGCTATTGGCTATGTGTTCGACTGTTCTCTCACAGCAGCACTCAGACCTGCCTAACGCTTTCTTGCGGGCTTTATGCAAATAATGCGAGTTTCTCCAAGAGCAGATATTAAAACTTCTGTCTGATATGGTGATGGTCCTAGTAAACAGCATCCCAAAACTGAAACGTTAGCAGCTGTAGATATTTTGTGTAAATCTATACGTTCATCTTGAGAATGTTTGATCAAGTTTGGTTTTTAAAAATTATATTCTGGAACAACTTATCACAACCTGAAGACAATTTCCTAACTAAAAGAAGGGACCAAGAATAACTGAAAAGTTAAATTTGCACAGAGGACAGAAACAAGAGAATTTAATGAGTAGTCCACAGCTGAACTACTTTCTTTGTTAATGTGGTGGGAAGGGGAACACTGAAGAGGATGGTAAGAATAGCATCCTTGAATTCTTCACACTGTCAATTTCACAGCAATTCCTCTTTAAAAATTCTTGGCTGGCTTGGTGGAAAGCAAGAAAATGGCAGCATACTCTTTGAGTAGGATGACTGTGCAAAACACAAGTCCTAGACAGATGGACTTTACATCTCTAGATTACAAAAGCAGCTGTACCTAGTAGCCTCATAGCGTCAGGTTATCTTGTTTGTTTGCTTTCCCCACTGTTTTAGTCTGTTCGAAGATAATATGAATTTTGTTTTCCTGTTACCTGTCGCACAAAAGTACGCTGTCTAAAGATATATTCAATGCAGATCAATATTAGGAAAATGTACAACAGAGGAAAATAAAATAAGCAGTTGTTTTCAAATGTGACATTATCTGTTCTGTGCTAGGATTCTGAATATTTCATCATTCTCTTTTACTCACTCACATGCAAGAAACTGAAGAAGCCATTCATTTTGCTAAAAAAGTGTCATAAAATGACTCTACAAACAAACTTGAAAGAAGCCACATTCTTTCTTTCTCAGATTTTTCACCACAGCAAGAAGGGATGACTGGCAGTTATGTCTCATCATTCATATCAATCTACCTTGTATGCAAGAATCTCTCAGCAGAACCTGTTACTCTGCTTAACACTTGCTGAAGTATAAGCTAATATTGTGGTTCTCTTTTTCTCCTGGATTCTTTTCCCCAGTTAACTGGAGGAATAAAACTGCTGTACTTTCAGGCAAATCTGTGATAAGACACTGCAAGAATATCAGTTATCCAGAGATATCTTTTGCTTCAGTGGCTTCAAACATTTGAACAAAACAGAATACAGACAAACTAGCATCTTCAATTTACTCACAAAATCCAAGCTTCTCCTTGTGTTTAAGCCCTTGGCAAAAAACTTTGCTGTCTAGATGGTAGGGAGCTACAGCATTCCCACAAGCCGTAGAAAGCTTCAGGACTCCTGTACTTGTGGAGGGCGTGCAAACAATGGCATTCAGAACCCTTGACTCTTCCTGGACTCCAAAGGATCAATAGTTCATGTAACCTTCTCTTGTGGTATGTTCAAATATAATAAAGATAGAAGCAAGGGCACTCACTGCCCTCACCATATTTAGGGTTCTTTTATGGAAGACAACATTTATTTTCTTTTCCTTTGTTAATACAGCTTATCCATAACATGTACAGATCTAGCCCATAGAATACAAGACAACAGACAAAGCCACTGAAGACAGCCTATTAAACCTTGCAATAAGAATTACATAGCCAGAAAACACATGACTATTTCCCAGTTAGGGAAATTTAGGAAAGTTGCACTGGATCCCAGTATATCACGTGAAGCTAAAGCCATTTCCAGAGAAGATCGAGGACATCTTGTTGTAAAACTAACCCCTTTGCTTGAGGACAAAAGGTAAAAAATATCCCTGCACAGAGCTTGCAGCTTAAAGAAGGACATTAATGCAAAGATAAAATGGGATTGAGGAGGACAATGCAGAAAAGACTGTAAACAAGTGTTTACAAGGAAATACTAGGCAATACCTCCACACAATATATTGATAATGATCAACAAATGGACTTTTGTTGAATTTATGCGAGGTTATAGGTAGTTGGGTGGAGCGCATGTTTTTTACATTCTACAGCTCTCCCACAAGACAACGTTCCCTTTCTACTAGGCTCAAAGCCTACCACTAACAATCAAACAGTGGGAAAGAGATAGAAAAACAAAGATAGGTGAATTTTGAAGTCTGAAAAACTAATCTCACCCAAATACAATTTTTTATTTACAAAACTGAATCTCAATATTAATCTCCCGTAAAATGCTTGTTGAATCTTAGATTTACAGCTTGAACATGAATCAAGTAACCAGATTTTTCAGTATCAGAGTGTTTGAGTTATTGGATCAAGAATGAGTTAACCAATTTAATCATAGCACATCTTGATTTACGAGAAATGTCAGTATACATGGTACAGTTCAACCAGAGAAGAGAGCCAAACGCTGCCATTTGTTACACATATATGGCTTGTAAGAATATGATGTATTGAAAATTAAGTCTGGTTACATATTGTGATTGTGTATCTTTAATATCCGCTTTATAAATTATACTTTATCATAGATATATTGTTTGGACTAATTTTTTTTTAATAGAGCTAGATGATAACAAAGCAAAATTTGAAAGTAAACCAAAGAAAACATATCCTAGTAAGACATCAGTGTAATTAACACTGGGGCAGGGAGAGGAAGAGGAAAGGATAAATAATAATAAACTAAAAAACATACAGGTGTAATTATGTTAGATGACTATGCAAGGCCTCAACTCTGAAGAAATACTTTGCAAATGAATCCAATAGCAGGTTACATCTGATCAGTTGTATTAGAAACAGACAAAGATCTCAAGTTTTTATGCACTGAACATTTAACTACCTAGTCACATTCCCTTTTAAACTGAACACATCAGCATTACTTCCTTCATTTGTCTACTCATCCCTACACCTGACAAACTTCTCAAATGCAAGAAACCAAGAATGTTGATCGTGAATCACTATTCATATTTACAGTAGTTATGGAAACACATGAGATGCTTCTCCTTTCTTTGGCAGACTTGTCCACAGTTCAGTAACAACAATCTGCAGTGGAAGTCAGAAAATCAAACTCTGCAGGCAGCTTCTGCTAGGAGGCTGTCCTAGATGTATATGACTTTGTTTTTCCTTAACAATGATGCAACAAAACACTGTTGTACATTTTAGCCATTTGGCATGCATACTGACTGTTTCCACTGCATGCTGGAACACTGCTTGTATTGAATATATGTTTGAAGGAGTAATGGTCAGAACTTCATAGGTTTCTGCAACAGTAAAAAGAGAGCTACAGCCATGATGTTGTAACAGATTTGCATTAGGTAATCTGCTTCTACCAAAATAAATAAATAAAGCTCATTTTTTTCCTAAAGGCAATGGCAGAGGAATTGAAGAAACCAAAAAGAATATGCTCCACCATTGATTCACAGAAATATTTTCAGCAGCAACAGGTAGGTATTGCACGCTATTTGCTTTTCTTCCCAAATATCTCTATATACTTTCAGGACTGCATTTTATTCACTAAGCCCTTCTGCCTAACAATTAATCTTCTCAGAGGATGCGAAACGGTCTGATTGAGCCTCAGCACATTCATGATATCTCTACTGCCCCTAATTCCTGAAACCGTCCAGAAACTGTCACACCACACTGCTAGATTTATCAAACTGTTCACTTGGCCATGATGAAACGTTTCTTTCACCCTTTTTCAAACCTTTGCATAGTCCTGTCCATCTGTAAAAAAGGTAGACTCTTACTAAACTGTTACTGATTTTTTTTGACCACTGGTCATTATTCACAAAAGTAAAAGCTTCACTGGTTTGTTCTCTACTGAAATTTTGCCACTTACCTACAAAAGCAGACCTGCCACTTATCCACTGCTACGTATGAAGAAAGGTTAAAACACAGTCCTATCCTATGGACTTAGCAACGCCCTTTCAAACACAACTTCAATCAGTTAAATCAATAAGGTCAGCAAAACAATTATCTAGCCTTAGTAAGTTTACATTATTCATAAAATCAAAATGGCTAAACAGCTCAAGTTCAACAGTTTGCATAGATTGCCTTGCTTTCCATAAAAATGTTTCTACCTCTTCCTTGTGTACATTTTCTAATATACATATGCTATACTCCAGGAAAATGACAGACAGATGCTTTGAAAGTAATTACTATCTCCAAAATAAAATATTCTAGTGGCAAAAAATAAAATAGTTTCTGGGACAAAAAATAAAAAAAGAAATTATTTAGCTTCTCAAAGAATTCTAAGATGAATCTTTGTTCCGTATGAATTTACACTTCATCTTCACTGCAAAAGCTATTATCACATCAGTACTCATGAAACAGAAGAGACAATTTATTTGGAATGGGGGAAAAGATTTTACAGTTATATGCACTGTAAAATTGGCTCACATTAAGGCTTAATGCGGCTCCCATTAAAAATTTGTCATTTACCAAGTGTTATGACATAATTGATATTCATGATACCATGATATTTCTCTTGTCTGAGGATAGCAGATGATATATTTGATGTCATTGTGCAGTAACATTACTAAAGAGCAACCACTGTAAACTGTTTTACTTAGAAAAAGCAACTACTTGCAATTTTCAGAGAAGAAATGATAAATTAAGTGCATAGCATTGGGAATCTGTTATTAAACAGCACATTCAGCAAGAGGATGTTGCAATTTGTCAATAAATGTCATAAATGAATATGCATAATTATAATGTCACAATATGCATGTAATCTGATCTTCACGTGACTGATGAAAAATTCAGAATCAATAGACTCAGATGCCCTCCTTCTTTCCCTAATGCTACTTTTCCCTTTCACTTCTTTCCAGGAAGCCTGCTTTCATTTAGCTTAATTTAACAGACCTACAACAGGATCTGCACAAGCTTCCTGATTGGCCTCATGGTTTCTGAATCAATTGCTGTTTTCTGATTCTGCTTTCTCAGCTGAACCACCAACTACAGTGGCTGCTTTTCACCAGCTTCTTCTCTGGAAAGCTGTTTCTGCTTCCTTTCTTCTGACATTCTGTTCATGTAATTTCCACTTGCTCAGTACAATTTCAAGCATAATCCTGTTGTTTCCTTTGTACAGCAAAGATGGCCAAGTTACAAGAATAATGGATTTCTAAGAATTAACTATTCATATAATTTAAACTATTGGTTAACTATGAAGTATAAAGTCTTAAATGTGAAGTGCCAGTCAAGTGTTTACAGCATAAGTTGAACACAGGTTGACAACAACATTGAGGTAGAAAATCTTGAGATACAAATGAGACAAGAAACTAAATCGCCCAATTACGAGGGACAATTTGGCAGAAGTTGATGGCTGGTTGAGTATTCTTTACAGAGTTCTCTAGTTTTTTATTTTTATTTATTTATTTTTTGCAAAGAACACTGCTGATTTTCAGCTTTCAGTAATAATTCTACTGGCTAGAAAGAAAATTCCAACTGCATTAATATCCAAAGAATAACACACTGCTCCCAAAATACTATCTTGAAAGTAAATTATCTTTTTTTGCAGCAAAGCAACAAAAAAATATATCTCTTCAGAACCTGTTTACAAATAAGTATTTTAGGCAAAAATAAAACCTGAACATGCAGGGTTATACTAATCTGGTAATTACAAAATTATTTTTAACCTCATCAACTCCTAGAAAAACCCAGCCTAACGAGAGAAAAAAAGAATGATTCTTCACAACAAAAGAGTCACCTCGTTTTGAATGTAAATGAAACTAGAAATATCCACAGATAAATTTATTCTTTCGAGATTTACAGCTTAATCTCCAATCTAAATGGTTTTTGATATGTGCTTAAGTAAGCAAACAGACTTGGAAACTGATGAACGAGTATCTTGGAACTTTCGTTTCCTTTTCTCTACTAATAAGGATTGCTTTAACATCAGCAAGCAAATTTTCATCAATGAAACAACTTATTCTTATCACTTTACTATGTACAAACTGCATAGCTATTCTTAAGACTAAAACTTAAAAATCTTTTAATCTTCCTTTAAATGCGGCCTATCTGCTGCTTGCATAAATGATGCAGAGGATCAGGATCCAATCTTATTTCTAATTCTTCTTCACGTTTCTGGGGTTTTGTTGTTTGTTTTTTTTTTTTGCTGACAGAAAAGGTAAGTGAATTTCTTTGTGCCTCAGTTTGCCCATTTGTAGAAAGGGAACTTGTAGCAAATCTGAAGACACTCTTATTTTCTCAGATTAAGGACAAGAACATACACAAAGTCAATATCATTTTCACAACTTGAAGCATCACTTTTATCACTTCCTCAAAGTCACAACATATGATGCCCAGAATGGCCCCATCTTCTAACAGCCAAGTCATCAGGAAAAAAAAACAAAAACAAAAACACAACACAAAGGCAAGGGAATATTCTCTTTCATTTTATTGTGAGATTGTATCTTGCCTCCAGCTATGACTTTCAAATAATTTTATAGGTCACTCTTCTGAGGTCTTGAAACCATAGCAAAACAAAAATAATTGCAGAACCACACCTGAAACCTTCATATCTTTTCCCAAAGCACAGATCATATGTATACAAACCTAAGAGAAACATTAAATGCTTTCCCTCTTTTCCTTCCACCATTTCTACACATTAGAAAAGATAATGCATCCTGTCTTTCATTATTGCAACTCTCTATTCAACTGAAGAAAAACAGGTAATACTCTGCAGAATGAAAGAATATCTTTATCAGTAAATATTTTTCCTTTCCTCCCCCTCCAACTAACATGATACTTGAAAGTATTTACAGGATAGCTTACCTTGCTAATGCAATACTGTTTGCAGAAATTGAATATCTTCATCCAGAGTAAAATTAGTCACCTATTACTTCTCCTATATTGGTGCTATTATTAACCAAATAAATGCTTAAAATTAAATGTTCCCTTAAGCTGTCTGCAGGGAGAAGTATTATTTCTCTAAAAGAAGAAGAAAAAAACCACAAGCATAACCACAGACTAAGAAAGGTCACAGAAAATAATACTGCATCATTGCATGACATTACCTAATAAAGGAATTCAGAAGGCAGGAAAAAAAAGAAGTGCCTCAAAACCTGCATAGAAGATTGCATGAATATATTCATTCTATGAAGAAACAATGAAACATTGTACTAGAAAAGCAATGGCGAAAATAACATTTTTGCTATGACATTATCCTACATTCTTGAGCTTCCACTGCATGATATAGAGAGAAGCCATATCCACGAAACAGCTTTTGACGTATAGATAATGCATTCTCTACTCTGTCTTCCTATTGTGCTGGTTTCCACTATTTATTAAAGTGAACACATTTTCATGGGAACATTAAAATCAGTGCAACACACACACACACAAAAAGGAAGATAATGGGAGAATTTCTGTGACAAACAAACTGTCTAAGAATAGCACATCAAGTAGTGATTTAATCATAGGTGTACCTTTGTTTGCTTTACACAACTCTGCCGTTCACTTAGTTCTTCAGTTCATTCTTTAAATACTCTTCTGGGTAATGCTTGACATGTTAATTTCTGTCTATGGATAACACTCTGTTTTGCAACCAGCACACAAATACACATACAAACCTTCTTCCATATTTCATCCAAGAAAAATGTACAGGGGGCTTAATCATGAGGGAAAACAGATTTCTCCTTTTCTGTACTGTGGCAAGTATCACAGCATTGAATTCAGCTGGATTTGTATGCGCTTTCAGTATTTTAGCCAAAAGGTAGCTGTAGAACATGTTAAAATATGAGACCAGCTCTGAAAGCAATGTCTCCTATTTTGGGTTATGTTGGCCCACGACATCAGAGGTGGATGTTGGTGGTATGGCAGTAGTGGTTGAACCTTCCCACCAATATCTTGTTACATTTTGTTTCTGTGTGGTAGATGGCAGCAGAAGGGCAGTCTGACAGAACGGCATTTGACATGAAGTGCTTGTGAAGCAAAGTGTGTGTGTCAATTAATTCCTCTACATGGAAAAAAATTGTATCCATCGACATCCATTGACGCTTGCTGAAGATTTATGGAGATCAAACAGAGGATTTGATCACAGTGAGGTGGTGGCTGGTGCCTTTCAGCAATGGGGGCAGTGATGTGAAAGACAAGCCACATTTTGAATAACCATGCACAGCTGTCACACTATGAAATTAAAAGTGTCTCATTCAGCTCATCCATGCAAATTGAATGGGTTATATAACCAGGGAACTGAGTACAGAGCTGAATATCAGCTTCCAATGCATTGGAAATGATGGTGGTAACATTGGACTATCACAAACATTACACCAGGTGGGTCCCACAAATCCTCACACAGGAATGGAAAGAACACTGCATGCAAGTTTGTCAGGACCTACTGAATGAATACAAGGCTGAAGGTGACAGTTTCCCTGATTGCATCATTACTGGTGACAAGACACAGTATCACCACTATGAGTCAGAATCAAAACTGCAATCCATGGAGGGGTGACATGAATTTCCCACTGAAAAAAATGCTCAAGATGCAGCCCTCAGGAAGTTATGTACCACCACTTGGGATACAAAAAGGCTGATCCTTCGGGATTTCCTGGAACCTACACAAACCATCAACTCTGACGACTACATCGCAACACAGACTAAACTGAAGGCTCAAACTTCCAGAATCAGGCCAGAGAAGAAGACAAACTTTCTCTTGCAACACAGTAACACTAGGCCCCATACCAGTTTGAAGATCATGGAACATATTACCAGACTTGGCTGGACTGTCCTACCATACCCACCATACAGTCTGTATTTGGCATCTTCTGACTTCCTTCTTTTCGAGCCAATGAAATACAGACTGCAGAGCAACATTTTCCTAGCAACAACAATGCCGTCACAGCAGCTGTGAAACAGTGGGTCACTTCCACTAGTACAGGTGTTTTTTTTGTTGTTTTTTTTTTTAAAACAAGCACAGCATGCAGGCACTTGTTCATGACTGGTGAAAATGCAGAGCTAACAGTGGTGACTGTGTTGAAAAGTAGTGTTTTGTAGCTGAGAATTTGCTCTGTCAAATAATGGTATTGAGCTCTTTGTTGCAGTTTTCCTGGAATTAAGTATGAGACATTACTTTCACAGCGACCAATGTATGTGTACTACCAAATAACAACTTTGCAGAACCTGCTCAGTCCCCCTGAGCTTCCCTCATTCCACTGAGATTGCTCTGCTGTTTTATTTACAACTTTCATATTCAAATCTCTGTGCTAATCAGCAAAGAGAAACCTCTGGAAACAATGACAGAGATTACAGTGGGTCTCGACTGTACTCCTTTTGAAATTTATGGCAAGTAGGAGCAGGCTGTGTGCAGGAATTAATATAAAGCCCATACACAAAAGGACTAGCAAGAAAAAAAACACCATATTTAATGCTCTAGCAGTGGTCCTATTAGTTCTTCCTGACATGCACCCCATTAAGCACACTTAATAGCATATGAGTCAGCAAATACAAAACACAGGTGATGGCACGAGTAATTTGTCTAAATATGTGAAGATGTCTTTTTCAGAAAGGAATCGTGTGGTATAATTACTGGAGTTAGGATAACCCCAAACCATTCATATTATCTGTTCAGAAAAGAAGTAAATATTTGGTATTAGCTTTCATTAGCAACACAACTGTCTTATTTTCATTAGATGTATCTCAAGTGTACTAAATCACTGTGCCTAAGATTTCATGGAGGCAGAGAAAATACAATACAATAAAGTGCTTCAGGTTATAATGGTAAAGGACTCTGATTTATTTGATATTACTTAACTATTCTGTCTGCATCATAAACAAAGATTATGGAACAATAAATTAATCTTGAAGGAAGTAGCTGAAATTTACTATTTGTGTCTTTGGAGCCTTTGGTCACAATGAAAACACAACTGAAATATATAGACATATAAGCTGCCCCTTTTTATTATTTATGTGTGTCAACTTTCTCTTCAACACCAATTCAATTACTGTTTCCACAGGATAAAAGCTTGCTATGAATAAACTATAATGAGAGATGAAGAACAACAAAATAAATCATAGTTTTGTAATAACAAGATCTTTCTGCTATTCTTTGTGTATCTCCTGGACTAAAAAGAGATTTTCATACAAAATAACGACTAAAAATGACCTTTATTTAAATAGAAGTGTCTATAGTGCAGATCAAGATTTTTTACAACCTTTTCTGCAGATCCAAAATCTGTTCAGAATATTCTCTTCCCTTAAAGCTCACATAATTGGATGAAATCTACATTGAGTTTTAGACGGTTTGATTCCAATGGCATCAATGAAATTTCCCGATATCTAACATGAAAAAAAGTGACAATTTTCTTATTTGTTTGGAGGACTTTTTTTTAATTGTTCAGCTGGACTTGATTGTAAAAGTGGTTTAAGCTGCAGGACAGAACCAGTTGACCTGTTCTCCTGACCTTTTCCAAAGACCAAAACCAAAAAGCCACAAGCCCTATGAGACTTAAATGCTGTTTTGTTCTGCCAGTTAACAATAAATACTTACTAGTATCAGATTTTGCCACATTTTAAGATATTGTTAGATGAAATTAATTTGTATATCTACATTTTTGTTATGCTGGAAATACGCAGGGTTTTTTTTGTTAATTTATACTTCTGATTAGGAGATTGGAAGCAGGTAGAATTCAATTAAATGAACTATTTAAGATGAAAAATTCAGGCACACTCAGGAGCAGCAAATTGCTTGGGATTGTATAGCATACTGTGGCATAAGCAGGAGGAGAATTCAGAATTTCTAGTGCTTGGTTTGATGCAAACTTCAGACTTTTTTTTTTTTTTCTTAATTTCCCTCAGATCAGTGCCTGTGGCACTGTTTTGGACTGCTGTCCAAGCAGTTAATTTGTATCAATTCACAATCTACATGTCTTATTTAAATTGGAAAACTGTGCTTTAGCTATTGAAAACTGCCCTGTCTTGAACTGGAATTAATTCCATCTTTTTTGTTTTCTTAATTTCCCTTCAACTGGGAAGGATGATATCTACTCTAAAAATGAGTAGAATCGACACGAACTCTGAAACAGTATTTCCAGTGCCCAACCTGAGAGTCAAGAAAAACAAAAAGCAGTGGATAAAACATGTGGCTGAAAAAAGAGATAATCCATTACTGGCTCTCAAAAACTCCAAATTCATTTCACTACAGGTAGTGTGACAGTGATAATGCACAGCCTGACAGCTGGAACTCAGGATGGCAACAGCTTTCATCAGTGTGCACGCTCACCAACACTGTTTTGTACAGGCAGCTCTCACAACCTCTTATATGATCAGCAGGAATAAATACCTCCTTCTGCTTTGAAGAATTTCATGTTGGTCAACTGCAGACTTTCTGTTGATGTTAATATTTTTTCAGAAATACTACGGTAAAGTAACTGATGATCAATCTGCATTAGGTTGTAACACTTTCCTTCTGTTTTGTCCAGTTTGTATAAATTAGAATAAGTTCCTTTGATCATTCTCCTAAAAAACACTGATTCTACCCCATCTATTTTAACTAGGGCTGACTAGTCTGAATGACTGAGTGGATACATGAGGGGTATATAGTCTACTCAATTTAAACAAAGGTGCTCACTATAGAAACTAGGTAAGGTATACAAGCACACCTGGGACACCTGAGTTGAAATGCAGAACAAATTCTGGACAAAGCTATATAAAATGCACATTAAATTATAGCCTAGCATAATTTATTCAGAACATACACCAAAACTGATCTCCACATTTTCCGTGGGGGAAAAATGTATATAGAAAATTTGGAAATTAATGTTTTCAGCAGCCTCTGGTATTCTAGGCAATGGTAAAGACCTTTGCCCTTGCAAATCCCACTGCCATCAATGTTTTCAATTTCATCACTTTAATTGTGAAATAATAACCTCAGGAGGGAATGCGTATCAGTGGCTTCTGGTGACATGGAATACTTCAAGCCTGAAGACTAGTAATACAATAATGGCAAAATCCACAGAAAAAGAATCCATATAAATAAAATCCCTAAGCCTACAGGTCTTAATACAAATGACTACAAACAAATATGTTCATGATTAATGCACATGATTTGTGTTGAAACAATTTCACTTTCTGACTGCATCACAAACTGCTAAGGAAGCAGTTTTAAGAAAGGAAGCAATGAATTTATTCATTTATATCAGCTTACCATGCATTGACTTTCTTCATACTATAACAATGAATTCAGACTGACTACAAAAGGACCAGAAATTGCTCCAATTTCTTCCCATTTCCTATCTCAGAAAAATAATGAACAAAACAGAGAAAAATGTCACCTGTACAGATACTTCAAGCTACAGAATAGCAACTGCTACGTGAATTAGTTTCCATAGTTCTTCTGAGCATAAAAATACATAAAAAATTAACCAAGTGTTGTTCAAGTACTGTCATAGTACTTACTTGCACAAAGCCCCACTACTGATTGGAATGTTGCCAATTTTTTGCACTTGGGAGCATTAAAAAAAGCTTCTCATATGAAATTACCAAGAAAGCTTTACTAGTATATTTAAAAAAAAAAAAAAAAAAAAAAACCTAAAAATAAAAATGTCCTTTCCTTTCACCTACACATGCCTTTACTCCCTCTAGGTAAAATCATGACCTTGCAGGTAACGATAAAACTCCTGGTGACTTCCACTGGGCAAAACGTTCACTCCAGACCACTTGGCAGTGAAAGAAGAATAGTCATTATCCAGGAGGAACTGTTTTGTTCCTGATTTCTTTAACTTACCAAAAATTTTCAACCTGTCTAATTTCATTTCTACATTTTAAGGCTGAAACCTATCAGCTAGATGTAAGGGATTATGTCTTAATATTTCTAAAAAGCTACACTGGTACTAATCTCCCACAGGTTTCACCACTGGGTCTTGCTTTGTATAGCTTATTCCGCTTCTAATATAAAAACAGCTTAATAGCAACACGCAACTTTCTAACAGCGCTGCTTTGTTATACAGCAGCCCACAGATCCATACAGCACACAACAATATAGACCCCTACTCGTCAAGTCTAGCTCAGCAGCAACTTACAACATCTTACAGTCTAAGGAAGAAAGGATAGCATGAAATAAATTGCAGCTGCAATTATACTGCCCATGAATACATTAACTGTTCTTAAGAAATGATTCTGTAAGAGAGAAAAACATTGATAAATTTTAACAGGTTATGGAAAACCTGTCCACTGGGATAAAGGTGCCTGTCAAACTCTCCACGCAACAGAAGGCACAGGCCTAGGTCCTGAAGGACTTACTATTAACCCTATTAGAATATAAAAGGAGTAGCAGTCAAGATAAGGCAGTTAATTAGAAACATTCAATACTCCATTGCGCTTCAGCAGTGGTATTTTAGAAATGCAACTCAATAGTAATGTATAACTGAATGTACAACAGAGCTCTTAATGATAACACTGACACATCATTACGGTTTAAGACTGCTCAAAGTGAATTTGGTTTATCCAGACAGTGACAAGCCTGCAGGTGGTCGTATTTTATGACACCTTGGACCTTGATAACTAGCTAGGTCATGTAATATTTATTTCAATGAGTGTGAAGAATTCAATGCAAAATTATGTGCTCTTTTGTATGTAAAGGGTTAAGTTATAGCCTTTGTGAGCCATTAGTTGGAGATTTATTGCAGGAGTTAGTAAGTCTATAGTTCAATATGTGGTGATTGAACAAGGACCATAGGTGCAGAGACAGAGAGAGGAAGAGAACTCAGTCAAATGATGCCTCTGGGGCTTTGCAACATATGGCCCATCAGTCAAGGGTCAAGCCCCCTCACAAATTGCATGCACTTTACATAGCCATCTGCATCAATAAATTACTAGTCTTCTGTAGTGCAGCCACTAATGCATGAGCTAAAGGGACCACCCCACTATACAAAGAAACTGCTATTTTTATTATTATTATTATTATTATTGTTCACTTCTTCCATGCACACCGACCCAGTCCTTTCCACAACTAGATTTTGTTGCAGACAGATGTACTAACAAACACACCTCGCCTTTTTCTGTCTACCTTATTCCCTTCTTATGCAAACATAACCTGATCCATCTGATCCACAGTATATAGGCTGCAAGTCAGAAGCTGCAAATATGTGGATTTCAAAAGTGGAGTTTTATAGTCTTCTTTTTCATCCGTGAACTTTCTGTATATTTAGAGGTGCCCAAGCCCCAATTCTATATTGTCAGCTGACAATTGTGCAGCCGTTGCCTGCTAAAGGCATCTTTTGCCAAATAGCAGACTCTGTCCCATTCTAACTTCACATTTCCACACTTACATCGTAGCCCAACTTTTTCTAGGTCAGATGATAACATTAGCATTAGTAGGCTTTTGAGTGCAATCAGCTTTACAGAAGAACTTATTTTAAATAATCAAAATTATCCCTTTGCTGCTGTTATGCCACTTTCTAAGCCTACCTATGAGTCTAGAATAATCAAAAGTACCTATCTAAAGGCATTGAGTATTTGTTGCTCTTAGGCCAGACTACAGATAATGCTTTAAAATAAAACTATGTATCCACACTGATTTACCTTTTTTAAAAAAAAAAAAAAGTTTATCATATCAGATCAAAATGCAGAACATGTTTACATTTGTGGTTTCAGATAATTTGATTTCAAATTAGTATAAAAAGAGATGGATTGTAGTACTTAACACAGAAGTATAAACGTGTACAACTTTTAATCTAATTATATAACATAACTGAAGTATACAGTAGCTCTTGGTTTTTTTTACTATATGAAAGAAGCTACTGTTTCAGTCAGATTCTCTGTAAACACCTTTCTGCAGCACAAAACACTCACCATGATACCTAATATAAGTTGCCAAACTGCACTGAGAAGAATGCTAAAGACTGAATGAATCCAGAAAATAACCATTATGGACAGTATGAGACTAAACTAAAGAACAGACAAAATACTTAACCTTCCTGAAGTAAATTCTTAATCAAAAAGAAAATGTAATTGATTAAAACATTAACCAAATAAACAGAAGGAAATCAAATACTCTACAGTACGACTTCATAGAAGCTATACTTTCAAAAGTCCACTTACTTTTATGTCTTTCCTTCGCTCCAGTTCCAGTTCCAAATATTGAAAAAATGGAAAATAAGTGTACTACCCAACACAGTGGTGTTCAGCATTCCTTGATTTATTGACTTCTAACATTTCCCTCTGAAATACGAAGATCCCCTCTTAGCCAATATACAAGTATTCACAACAGACTGAACTTCCTTCGTTTCCCTGAAATAAATAGTTCTGTGATCACAGGTTAAACACTGTTGCTATGCTACAGTCTTCAAAGAACAAGCAATATAATTTGGATGTTAATTTTAACTACAGAATTGTGACAGTGTGTCCTACATAATAATAAATAAATAAATTGTTAAGTATTACTTAAGGCATTTATTTAATTCTTCCCTAGTTAAAACTGACAATATCTCAACTGACAGAAGTTGACAAATGAACAAAAGAAGATTAAATGCTATCATAACTTCAAGTACACTTTTTCTCCTGCAAAATATTTAAGTTTTCTAGGGAAACAGTATTTCTAGAAGAGAGATATCTTTACCTGCTCCAGTGAAGTGATGATGAAGAGACAGGAAGTAGACTTTAGGGTTAGTATTGCCTCCAAATCCCCAACTGACAGGCTCATTAATCTTACTGGGGGATTCACCATGTGGAAAGAGTTCCTAACATCTTGCTCGGTCCAATTATAAACCTTTAAAGAACTTAGGCCAATGATTTCACAGTAGCACCAGTATGGAAGAAATATGAAAGTAATGTAAGACCATATAAAAGAAAGTGGAGGGAGAGAAGCTGGATGCAATATAGGCCTCAATAAAAACAGTATTTTGTTGAAGAACAATACACAGTGCCATTATGTATCCCATTTAGTACAAAACAGGAGCAAATTATGAGGCAACCAGCCACTCTATGACCAGTTGGAGCACTCAGCTTTGAAACTCTATTCTTGTTGGGATTATAGACATAAATTCTATTTTATTAATGCTTTCTGGATGATGCTACATTCTACACAGGGCTCTCCTCTCAGTGGGGATACCAGAGAACAATGAAGCCACCATGAAAAGGTCATCTGTTTCCTGTCTCTCTTGTTGATGCATGATTTGCTTCCAACACAAAGCTGGTATACGCATCACAAAAGTTAGAGAAAGCAGCTATAATAGTTCTTCAACGTATATATTTTTCCAGCTAAGGATAGACTGTACAAAATGGAAGCAGTGAAAATCACCACATAGGCAGCCTCAAGGCATTATATTTCAGTAGGGCTGAGATGAGGTCAGTCAAAGAAATGGCATTTTACTGAATAACAGTAAAGTCTTTGTAAATCCAACTCACATACAAGACGAAGTCTGAAATGTGTTCTTTGGCATCAGAACAACCTAAAGGAGCTGCCACAGTTTATAGGGTTTCCTATAGATGAGGTCATGTGTACTTCATTTATTTATTACTTTTACTGCGCTGCTGCCAAGTACCAAAAAGAAGTATTTTCACCATTTCTACTTAAGCTATGTTGCTGTAGAATCTAAAACATGTCTGAGGATCCAGTTCCCCTCTACTTTCTACTTGAGAAAACAAACAGCTTCGTGATGGTGTACTCTTTTGATCTGCCAAAGATGCTTTTGAAAAAATAACAACTTCAGAGTGTTTCAAAGACTTTCTAAAAAATCTTTTGAAATCTGAAATGCAAAGATTTCAGGAAAAATCTGTCTCATTATGACTTGGGCAATTTTTATATATCAGACTTTCCATTTCTTTGCACAGGAAATGATAAAGTACTTCCAACTTAGAGAAAAGAGTGAGTAAAAGAAATCTCACCTCAGCAGCCACCTAAACATGATCCAGACAGACTTCATCTAAAGACCAGGAGGGTAGTTCATCTTACAGCCTTTATCCTCTCTTCCAAGCCTGAAGATAGTGTCAGATAGTTTAATTGTTTTTTTGGGATGTCAGGAGCATCCTGAACTGGATTACTAGCTCAGCTCACACTTAAAAAGAACCAACCAAAACAAACTAAAACAAAAAAAAAAAAACCCTTCAAAATATTTCAGTGGAAGCTTTTCCTCATGCTTTACTGGAGCTCTTACAAGATTCCCAGTTCCTTCCTTAACCCATTTTCCCATCATCTTAGATAATGAGAATGCCCTGGCTAGACAAGAAGATCTTGAATACTATCCTGAAGTATGTATCACAACTAGCATTGCTATATTGGAAGGAATGCCAAAAAGCCGTGAAGAAATAAATAAATGGTGACAGATAAAATAAAAATAAATACAACTAATCATCCAGAAAGAAAAAAGCAAAACTGCATTTACTGTCTTTCTTTTTAATTTCTTGCTTCCATGTGGAAGGAGGGGATTTTCTTGTTTCAGCTCCTAGCAGCCAGCTGTCCACATCTCAAACCACACCAATACAGCTGCCACTAATTGGCACCCTTGGCAATCACAGCAAACAAGTTGTGGATTGAATGGCTTGTTGAGTTTGCAAAATGAACTGACCTCTCTCTCACCCCAAGGAAGTGTCCTGCAGGTCAGGGTGGCAGCACAGGGTGGAGAGGCTTGCTCAGCTGTTCCCTCTGTCCTGCACATTATCAGGACTTCATTACAAAGCACAGTTGCCTTCAGCCACTTCTCTGTGAAAGGCGGATTTTCAGTTACTCTCACTGGGATTCAGTGCAGGATCTGGACATGATCCACGCTCCTACTGATTGGCAGCTTTGGCATATTTTGCAGAGCAGCAAAAAATTTACAAGAGAACTTTGATCTGGATACCTCACATATACGTAACTTTTTGCATTACCTTGCATCATACCAACAGTTTTCCACTACTACACGAGAGCTCTCCTGTGAGAAAAACTTTCAATCACTTCTATTAATTAAATCGGTCCTACTCTCTCAGTTACATATTTTCTTGATGCAGAACGCTTGCACACCCAAGATAACACTCTATTTTTGGACATTTTACAATTCCATGTCAGAGAAGCCCATTGAATTTTGAGGCAATGTATTTACATTACAACTATACTGCCCAACACAGGGGAAAACAAAAAACAACTATAACCACAGAAGAACTTGATTTTTTTTTTTTTTTTTTTTGCTACAACCTTATCTAGGAACAAGCTACTGATTATTTCTTCTATAAAAGAATGCTTTTAAACATTATCTTTGCTTTCGTTAACAACCAAGTATACTTTTATTCTTTTGATCATATACTTGGCACTAAAAGCACACTCCCAACAGCTCTGGGAAAAGCTTCAGAGACATCATTAAATCATAAAGAGATAAAATAAAACAATTATGTGATGTACTTTCAGACAAGAGGGTGATGATTTTAATTCTGACCTATTTATGATCTGCAAAGCAAAAAATCTACAGCAAATCATGCCTATGCAATATTAAACATACCCAGTAGCCTTCCTGAATTTCAAGACCAACTGTTCTGCTTCTTTCAAATGATGCCATTAGTGCATTCATAGAGGTAAACCACTCTCACTTGAGAGTGGTTCAGCACAAACGACACTGAGGATGACAAGGGACTAGCATCAGTGATTTGACCCAATGAATATCCCACAGGCAATTCCTATGTCCAGCAGAGCCAGAAGAGAAGACAAACTAAGACTCAATAAAAGAAAATGTCCAAAGAACCAGATGGCACAGCTGTAAAAATATGTTCCAGACACCAGCACTTGGATTTTGCAGCCACCAGCTGCCACTTCATGTGTGGCCTAAGTGCCGGTCCTGGAACCATCAGAGGCAGAGGTCAAATATTAGCACCTCTACCACTCAAGAGAGCAGTGCCATATTGAGCACGTACTGACACATTTTCATGCAGAGAATGCTGTCTGATTTCTTAATGTCAGATACATGAACTCACCTGCTCACTTCCAAACCCAAGATGGTGTTCTTGCAAAGTAAGCCTCTGCATTTCCAGAAACAAGTACCATTCAAAAACAGAAAACAAACAAACAAAAAAATTACAATTTACTTAAAGTATTACATGTGCATTCAAAGAAGGAAGTTCCATCCTCTAGTTTCTTAAATAAATAGCAATATTGTATTGGTTTTGCCTGGCAGTACCTAAGAAGTAAGCTACTGATCTTCAGTTTTATCTCACCACCTCCAGTTAACCCCTCAGTCATATTCCAAAACTTACTGGCATCTTTCCTTAAGTACAAGAAAAAAGATCAAATAACAGTAAACAGCAGGAATACACACTGAAGATGTTTAGAATCTGACATATGTTTCAAAGAATTGTTAAAAAATTTTAAAAGACAAATAGAAAAATACTGACTCAATCATTAGATCATATTCTGCAAGTGTAAATGAACCTAAATTGAAATTAATTTCAATTTGACATACTGAATTATCTGGACAATTATGGGAGAAAATTCATCTACTGGAAATCTAGTGTGACCTTTAAAGAGGGGAAGAATCAAAAGTTCAAGGCAGGTTTGGTTTGTGAAATTGGACACGTGATGGAGGCAAGCAAGCCTTTTTATGCAGAAAAAAAAAAGACCTCTTACTTTTTAGTTCAGGTAACTTTTTATCCCTTTCTTTTACTCTCCGAAATTCCCAGTTTTAAATAACTCATTACAATTATTTGCTATGGGAACAAAGGATGCCTATCCTGTTGGTACACTTATTAGTTGCTTACAAATTTTAATAGCATCAGGATACTATTACAGAAATGCTCTCACAATGGATACATAAAGCAATTTACTGACATATGTAAATCACTGTCAAGCCAGGACTAGAGTTAGAATTGTCTTAAGCTAAAACCAGTTCTTCATTAGAACTTGCAGAAAAATGCATTTTAAAAAGGACAGAATAGTTGTTAAATCATATTCAACAGTCTAAGAACCAATGACCGTATAGGTGAATTCTGTCGTATGACAGTGATATCATATGGCTTATAGCATAAAGGAGACAACAAGGCTTGTACTGAATGGTACACACATGCTTCATATCTTTGAGTTGTTTATTCTGATGCTTTTATAAGTGTATAATGACAAGCTGTGAGAGCTGCTCAGAAAATAATGCCTTCTATTTTATCATGTTGGCCCACTATGTCAAAGGTGGATGCTGGTGGTACGGCAGTAGAGATTGAACCTTCCCACTGTATTCCATTACACGTTGTTGCTGTGTGACAGATGGCAGCAGAGGGGCAGTCTGACAGAACGATGTCTGACATAGAAGTGCAGATGAAGCAAAGGTGTGTCAATGAATTCCTCCCTGAAAAGAAAATGGCACCCACTGACATTCATCCACACTTGCTAAATGTTTATGGAGACCAAACAGTGGATATGAGCACAGTGAGGCAGTGGTGGTGCATTTCAGCAGTGGCAACAGTGATGTTGAAGACAAGCCACATTCTGGACATTCATGTAGATGTTTATGAGCATGGCATGCAGGCTCTAGTTCATCACTACTGAAAACACATAGCTAACGGTAGTGACTATGATGAAAAAGAGCGTTCTGTAGTTGAGAATGTGCTCTATCAAATAGCGTTATTGTACTCTTTGTGTCTGTTCTAGTTTCCATGGAAATAAATAGGAGGCATGACTTTCAGAGGGACATGTGATACCAGCACTACTCTTCTTCCTTACAGATTATATTAAGGTATTATGAAAACCTCTCAGTGATTTTGTCCTGTAACTTTCATTCCAATGTAGAAAGTGTCCATAACACTCAAAAAAGTTGTTAGATTGACGACCACAGAGACCAAAGCCTCAAAATAAAGTGGAGGAGACAGATGCTCTGAACATAATTTGCAAAAGCAACAGAATGTTAATGACTCACAAGCACAAACAAGTTATACTGGGTTTACGAATCTCAAGAACAACTGCGTATATTCTTGGGTTCTGACTGTTAAACTTTAGAAGTTAATAACCTATTTTCATGAAGATGGCAAAGAAAGGCTATGACCACGTTATAAGCGTCCACCCTTAAAACAAGCAGTCTACAGGGAGTCTAACCTGAAAAGATTTCCCACCCAGAGAAGTTAATGTTCAAACACCAGCATAATTTTACATTCTCTGCTGCAAATGCTAAGAACATGTTACTTTATTTAAAAAGGTTTCATGTTCATGTGTTCAGGAGAGGGCTGTAACATAGCAGCTTCTTTCATGCTAAACGCCAACTGGTTTCTCTTGTCAAATGTTGATACTCTTGCTCTGTATTTCCAATCTCATTATTGAAAAAGGAACATTGTGTTTTCATTTACAGATTAATAAAGTTACACAATTGGAATTAAGAAACAACAGCAGTAAGTGTTGCTGTGCAAAAAATTAATTACAAGGAGAACAGATTAAATTAATTAAAAGGAGAATAGAATATGTGTCCCTGGAATTACAATCCCTGAAGAATTAAGATTTTCAGTACTTAGAGAAAACAAAAAAGAAGAGCAAACTCTTGGGCAGTAGCATCTGATAAGCGTATCTGGTTAGCCTCCCTTCTTCAGTTAGAGAGAAATCTCCTCTCCATGAGAAAATTACTATTTTTTGACAGTTTTCTTAGTATCTAAACCAATCTTTATTTACTTAGTGAGCTGTTTCCCATATTACTGAAGAATCACTATCGTGTTAAGTAACCTCTGGTAATAAATATTTCTCCTCTTGCACCCTGTGGGGGAAATGGTGGGAATCAGAAAGTACTTACTCATTGAAGCCAAACACTGCTGCTTTTTGCATAACTCAAGACAGTTCTTTATGGAATGTTAAGAACTAATGTTCATCTACAAGCTTCCAATTCCAAATGATCTAGATGCTTCATCCTAGGAGCAACTATGCCAAGTCTGTATCATTTCTTTGCCATGCTAATAAAATCCTTTCCCTTACACAACTCCTGTACTTCATGCAAGTTATCGCCACTACGAGGCAGACAGCTGCACACGGAACTCTTCTGGAACCTGCTGCTCTGCAAGCAGTTAAGGGCACTCCTCCCCTTCTCATGTAATTCTTTTTCATAGAATGGCTTTGGTTGTTAGGTACCTTATAGATCATCTAGTTCCAACTCCCCAGCCACAGGCAGGGTTGCCAACCACTAGATCAGGCTGTCCAGGGCCCCATCCAGCCTGGTCTTGAATGCCTTCAGGGATGGGGCATCCACAGCTTCACTGGGCAGCCTGTGCCACACCATGCTCGTAGTAAACAATTTCTTCCTACCATCTAATCTAAACCTCCCTTCTTTAGTAAAAAGCCATGCCTCCTTGTCATATCACTATCAGATCATGTAAAAAATTGGTCCCCTGCCTGCTACTATATTCCCCTCAGGTATTGGAAGGCCGCAATAAGGTTTCCCCAGTGACAGCTGCTCCCCCACCACAGTTGCTACAGTCTAGGCATGCTTACCTTCCGAGTACTAAGCACTAGCAAACCACTCAACAGGACTTCTTTCCACTTCTCTTCATATCCCTTTTTACTGTATAATACCATTAAAATTACCTACCAATTAAGGTATACAAAACTCGAGCAGCAGAACTAATGGTTTGTTGACTTTGTGTTAGACAAACATTAGGTTTTAAGCATCTTACATGATTTCTTTAGAAGTTCAAGATCATAACAGAAATATGGTTAGAAGAGGAAGGAAGCATCTTTCATTTCAACCACTTAAAATGCTGGAAAAATAGACACACAAAACCACACAGTCCTGACACAATGAAAATTATCTTAAAAACTTAGTTTATTTTACTTGCTTAGACCAGGACTGCAACACCATTCCTTCAACTCTTAACATTATTAAATTCTTAGTTATTGCATTAACTTGTGGAAATCCACAGAAGCCTTTCTGCTAACACATACCTGCTCTATTCTGATCAAAAGGAAATACACTTGCTCTCCCAATTTTCTGGCCCTTTCTTCTCCTTGGAGTCCCTGCTATTTTGAAGATCTGGCCTCAGCCAGCTACTTGTGCTGTACACCCACAGAGAAAATAAGCAAGGAAAGGAAAAAAGATGAAGCAAGAGGAGAGGAAGAGGAGGTCATCTCCTTTACACTTTTTCCCTCCAGGGAAGTAATTTTCCTCTTGCCCCTACTTCTGATTTCAGAACACTAGGGATGCAGCTGATCTACCTTTCTGCTGCTAAAAGTATGAAACGATTACAGAAGTGTGGCTGAAATAAACCATGATGAATGATCTTTTTGTCAAAAAGGCTTAAAATATCCAAAACCAACCTCTTCTTTTACAAGGAAGGAAATAAAAAAAAGACAGAAATCATCATTCCATCAGCAGTTTTTTTTTTTCCCCCCTGAAATGAATGAAAGGCCCTGGCAAATATGACATATTGTCATGGTTTGCCTCTGATGATCAGCAGCTGGTGATTAAAAAACCTTATGGCTTTAAACCTGCTTGCCTGGAAAGAATGACAACATTAATCCCAAACCACTTAATACCTGAGACAATGAGGAAGAACCTTGATAGGTGGTCAAGTCAATGAACAAGCAATAGTGGCAAATGAACATTTGAGCAAACATACAAGAAAAAAAAAATAGATTTAATCTTTAAGCTAGTATTTAAATTTAGGTTCCTGTTGTCACAATCATCTACTGTTCTGCTAGTTTTTCACGCTATTTCTGACTGACTCACACTTAAGCCCCAGGGATATTTTCTGGTGTAGGAAAACAAGAAAGAAACAAAGCAAACAACAAAAACAACCTTGACCACTCTCTAGCCACAGGCTACTTTTCCCTGAGAAGAGAAAGCGGCTCTCTCTCAAGGCTGAGAAGCACAACCATCTGCTCAGGTTGTGAGTGACGAGCTAACAGAGCGCAGCAGTAGGCAGCCATACGGTTATTTAACTCTGCCTTGGCCACCAGCAGGAGACCCAGCACACTACAAAGGTTCAAAGGTAACAGGAGGACTAACACCTGGACAAGGCAGTGAGCTGGAAATATTCCATCTTGAGAAGGACAGAAAATGGAGGATTTAGGAACAGCATATCTCTGAAGGAGGAAACTGCATTTGAGCAACCCCCTCCTACCTTACTCCATTTCCCTTTTTCTTTTGGCCAGCATTCACTTCAGAAAGAGAGGGAGGCACAAGGAACACAGCACAAAGGGAAAAAGGAGATCATATAGCAGACAGGGGCAGATCAAGAGAGTGCTTACCAGGGGACCTTGATTAGAAAAGCTGCCTGAAGACCTGACCCAGATGACCTCTGCAGGATAGGTCAGCTGGCAGGTACACATTAAGGTGATGAATGCACATGGTACTTGCCTGCCATGATAAAGCTCCCAAAACAGTCCTTTGAGAAAGGTCACAAACTTAACTCTTCTGCAGCTCCCATGATTAAGTAGATACTTTTTTCCATCTCTTACTAGCATATGCCTCCCAAGCCAGGTGTAGACTATGGGAAATACTAGAGCAAATTATTTGCTGAACCAAGTACACCTGTAACTATTTATATTAATAAATCAGACAATTAAGAAATATCCCTATCTCAAAGAAGGAATGAGAAACACGCTAGAGAATGTCAAAGCAGTCTGAAAACTATTTTTTAATTTTCAGTAAAAATGGTGTTAAGAATATTTAGTTTGATTTAAATCTTAATGAAATGTGACCAGAAAAAAAAAAACCAAGAGTTAAAAAAAAAAACAAAAAAACTGTTGTAATACTTTAAACAGAATATTATTCATCCAAAATTATCTGACTAGATTTAATGGCCAATCAAAAAGTCTCCAGAGACCTTAATGGAGAACTCACTTGATTCACATTAAACTGTTTTTCTAAAGTATTTTGATGATCAGCTGCATAATGTTGTGTGTCTGATGTATTTCTCAGTCCACAAAAGGAGCGCAGTTGCTACTTCTGCTGCTTTATTTTGACACCATATAATCAGTCTTTAGAAGTGACATGATCATATTTTGCAGTATGTGGAGTCTGGCCTCAATGGACTTCATTTTGTACCTGAAATGCTCTCTATAGATCTCTTTAACTGTATGTTGGAGGAAGCATCATCTCTTTCAGTTAACTGCATAGAGTTGGCTCAAACACCTTATCATGTGCTATATTAAATTCAGTATAATTTATACTCAGTCCTGGTTCAAATCAAATAGGCACTGCAAAATAATCCAGCTTAACACAGGGAAGTATTAATGAACACTGAACCATAACCCAACTTACTATGTTTTGTTAAGCCTTTACTCTTTCTACCAAGACTGTCAGTGGAAGTGCCATCATCCACCAGTTGCGCTCACAGAGGTCTGAGAAACTCTGCTAAGACTACTTTTTCCTCTTCAGTCACCTGAAAGTCATTCTTTCCCAGAGAAGGATACGTGCAGATCTGGCACGTCAAAGAACAGGAAAAGATTAATTAATTGCTCAACTTAATTAAGCAATTCTCCCTCTTAAGGAATTGGTGTTCATTTCCTAGACAAGATCTTGGCTTTTTTTTTTTTTTTTTTTTAACTGGTGCCAAGCTAATGAGAAAAAATGTTAACAAGATGAATGAAACTTGCAACAAATATTGAAATAGAAGACATCTAAATAACATCGGAACCAAGCATCCACAGAGCCTCCAATTCTCCAGAAAAGACAATATTCAGGACTCTAAATCCTGACTTGGTAGTGAACAGAATCTTCAGGGTTTTTTCTCCCCTTTGAACTGAAGTGGTCAAGGCAATATTTGATTAGATCTCCTTCTGGGATATATACTTTTTTAAATGCTCACCTAAGCCATAGCATTTCCCCAATATGTTATCTTACTCACTTTTCTAATGAACATTTACAGAACACCACCACTAGCCTGTACCTCACAAAGGCTGCCGATCCCACTTTCATCTAACCACTGAGCCACTGAGCTGTGTTTGCTTATTACTTTGAAGAGCTAGTAATCATCAAATAGACACAGATCTTCAGAGACTTAAGCTAAGTGAGTCAGTGTGTTAATTGTATGCTCAGGGAGTACACACAAGAAATAGAAAGTAGTAGTTTATTGCTTTCCCAAGTTTCTCAGGTAATTAGAACAGTTTCTGGAGATATGTGGCACTGTACCAGAATCTATCATCACAATGGGCTTCACTGTAAAATGCACAGAATTAATTTTTTAATGAAAATGCTCTACTAAGTGTCAGAGCCAAATTCACCTGATAAATGTCACAGAGCAACGTCATTACTGGCTCATCAACACAGGGTGTTTAAAGCAGATGGTAGAGCAATGCATCTTCAGCACTACAGCCTGTTAATATCAGCCACCTCCCATAAAAAAATTAAAATTGGCCCCCTGTCAGTCAAACATGACAGTACTTTGGATTTCTCCCTCATGATATTCTTTAGCCTTGAGGCAGATATGACAGGCGCCTTATTAAATTCCAAAAATAAAATGTAGCACAAGAAGGCAGTGCATTCCAATGAGACAGCAGACTTGTTAAAATGCAACATGCATAAAACTTACTTCATTTCATTTTAGCTATCATCAGTTTCATCTTTTAAAAGAAGCAAATAGCAACTTTAGAAATGAGGTGTTTGTTGTATGTAAGTTAAACCAACATGTCATGCCTTATATTTCAAAATGGTTAAAAGTTGCTATAGGCGTTGAACAGATATTTGGGCTATTTTTTATGAAAATAAAAGCTGGAATTTTTCTTTGCTGTGCTACTCTTCAGTGCTTATGCCCCATTAGTATTGATCCCAATCTACAAAGAAGGCATGGAATCTAGGCATCCTGTTCTACAAGAGCATGTCTATGTCAGGAGAATTTCTGCACAAACATGGGAACTGGTCTATACATAGCATGCTCTCCAACTACACAGCACAGGAAAAAAAAGCTAATTTCATTAAAAAAAATCTTTGAAGTTGAATAACAAGACTAGTGAGAAAGCACAGCTAAGGCACTCTTTCATAAAGACACCAGTTAATGTTTAATTTTCAAGTTTTACTTCACTGAATAATAAATGCACATTAGGATACGTTTAAGGATTATCAAAGTGTAAGGCAGCTTCCATGCTTTAATTCAGACCCATAAATCACATAAGTTGCTTGAAATTCCCTAACATAAGGTGGAATCCTGGACAAGATCTGCATTTGCCTTATACTGATTTCTTTGCACATGCAATAGCAATGATTGCTCCTACCATCTCACATACAAGTTATAATGCCTGAATGCTCTTAAACGAATGACCAGTGGGACAATTCCATAGGAAATTTAGCATTTTTTTAAGTAGCTCAATGATGCATTAGTTGAAATGTTTGTATGATTCAGGCTGAAGCTGCATATAGCTTGTCCAAACTCACTTCAGACTTCGTTTCATTCCCATGACTTGTTAGAGGTTGCTACATTCCTCTGCAGATATCCAGAGAAAGCTCATACACACCTAACTAGACTTCCTGAACCACCATTTACTGTATCTCAATATTCCATGTCCCTCGAAAGCCCTCCAAAAAGATGATATTCATACAAAAAGTCTTATCCTACTTTAAAACTGGGCAAACGAAGGCCTGTAATGAACACAGGCCATGATCTAGTTCATGACACACTAGATTTCTAAAATCACATGAAATTCAGATGGTCAGGAATATACTGGCTAGAGTCTCCATCAATTCCCAGGCATTGGTATGAATTGTACAAACAGCTTCTTCATATCTGTGACACTCTACACTCCCTTTTTTCTACTGCTTTCCCTCATAGACATTATCTCCTAAGGCTCTGCAAAATACATGCCAAAATCTTTCACTTCTGAAATAAAATGGGACTGATTTAAAACAAATGCTTTCATTTTGACAACACATTTGCACAAACAAACTGTGTCAATGTTGATGTGGCAATAACAGAGCAAGACAACTCAGTTCTGCATTTCTCGGGAACTGCCCTCGAAATGTCAGTGATCGCAATTCCTGCCAACACACTCTGTAAATGAAACAGCAATGGTTTCATCTTATTCAGCGCAAGTCTTTTATGTCTGCTCACCATGTTCAGTAGTTGGTTTCAACTGCTGACTGCACTCTCCTCTGAATCCTATTTTAGGAACTGTAACCAAAGTGTTACATGATGCATAGAATGACATTTTCGATTGCCAAAAGCATGCTCTAAAAGCAAAACAGAGCAGGAGGAGGAAAGTGAATCTATTCCCACAAGGCCTAACTGTTGTTATCTCTATCTGCCAAACAAATGACATCTTGCTACCACTTTGAAACATTTCTTCAGTTTCTTGTATGATGTTACTTTTACTTTTTCCTGAGGGAAATGCCACTTCTTCCAAATTGTTTAACCTGTGTGTGTATAACACTCTGCAAGTCTGTGCCAGTTGCAAGCCACGAGCCAATACATACTAATATCACTAATGTATGCATATGCATATCATAGAATCACAGAATATTTCCAGCTGAAAGTCCTTCTGGGGGCCACCTGATCAAATTCTCTTCTGAAAGCAGGGATAACTTAAAAGCCAGAGACATTTGGCTCACTATTCCTTCCAGATCGATTTTGACTGCCTCCAGGATTGGAGGCTTCACCACTTCTCCAGGCATGAGTGCCCATGACACAAATCCCTACTCTCACTGTGAAGAATTTTTTCCCTTATCTAGTTGAAGCATCTCTGGCTGGAACTCATGGCCATTGCCTCTAGCCCTTTTGCTGCAAACGTAGAGCGTGACTGCCTTTTCTACAATCATCGACTGGGTGCAGACAACAGTTAAATTTTCCCTTTTGCCTTCCCAGGAATGCTCTCAAGGATGAGCAACAGTGCGCAATAGCCATCTTCCTCAGCCTACTCATTATAGTCTCACTATGTAGCCTAGTATGTGCCTAGGCTTCACCAAAACAGGAGCCCAGTACATGTACACACATGCATGCAATGGTAAAGCAAAAGTGTAGAGAAGATAATAATGAAAAAAAAAAAGAACTTGATATTTAAAACAGGTCTTTTCATTTAAGTGAAACAGCTCTACAGATTACTCCACTATATAAGGCAGGGCTGTGTGAAGTGTGTTTATCGTAAGATGTCCTAGTATTAAAGGAAGGATGCTTAGCAGTACACAAAGGCTTTAGCTTAAAAATATACAGTTAAAGCTGCATTCAGATCTGAGCAAGTAAGTGATCTAAACATACAGTTTCTTCCAGGCACTGCTCTTGCTTGGCTATTAACATTTGTATTAGGGCCAAAAAGAACTCTTAAATAAAAATACAGATTTTACTGTTCATTTTCTACATATACAAAATTGAATAATACCACAGCTGTCTCATGAGGTGGAACAATAGTTTAAATAACTTACCCAGCTGATGAGGTTGAAGGACAATCTACAAAGGAATTTAGGGGATCTCACTGATCAGAAATACTCCGTTTTGTTGGGATGTAGTACTGTAAGCTGAAAAGTCGCTCGTAATTGCATTGCAACTATAATGAGTCTCAGAGTACCAAAGCAACATTGACTTGTCTGTTGGGAGCCATAATAATGCAAATTCCTCTGTACTCCATAAATCTTCTTTCAGACTGTTCCCTGAAAAAGCCCTCTGCATTTCTGTTTTGCCACCACAACACCTCAGTTTTCAGTTAAGTTGAAAGATCTCTGTTTGTTTCTCAGCATTAAAGTGCCTTGTTTTAATTAGCTGTCACACTGGCATTGTCTTTGCATACTTTTATGCACTTGCATCACACTACATGTGTGCTTTCTCTCTTTCTCTCTCTCTCTCTTTTTTTTTTTAAATAGATAGTGATAAGTGGGATGGATTTGTCTATCGGGAAAAAAAGAAAAGCAGAAGTTTGACATAAATTGTCACAGAAATCATTTGACATTCACCTGTTTCAGAGGAAAAGGACAAAAGCTAAAATCATTAGGCTCCTGTATATAGTGGGACAAGCAAAAGAACATTTTAAATGTAAGGATACATTATTACTGAGGGAGTGAAATACTAATGAGACTCTGCACCAAAAGTGTGGAACTAGCAGTACCAAGAGCCTCTGACTGTACTCAGAACTACAATTAGCAGAATCTGGAACAGAAAGATATGTGAGCTGAGAGATTAAGTTGGGAAGATTCTCTATTGGCTACAATCTTGAAAAAAACATACAAGCTGGACGTAGCATTTGTCTATTTTTCTGAAAATATAATGAAAACCATATTTTAGAACCTGATGGCTTACAACAACGATGACAGGGCAATATCATTCATATCCACGTTCATGCCCACCAGGAGGAGAAAGAGACAGAACTCACAGTTTATAAAAAGAAGCACAGAGAAGGCGATTTATTGCAAACTCATGTCAAAACTAAGAATTCAAATTAGACCTCTTGTAAATGCTCATGTACCTTAGCCTCAAGATCCTTATTCTCTTCCAAATGGATTCTCCAGCTATTAAACATTGTAACACCTAGCTGGATTGCCACATCAGCAATCAATTACATTTATAGGGTACTAAATTTACTTGGAAACTTGATAGGTGACTTCAATCTTGAGGGACAAGATCACATCAAAATTATTACTACATTGTGTGGAACACTGCTTTTATGTGTATGCGTGTGTTTGGTAGGAATTGCCAAAATCACATTTGATTTCTTGTTTTGACATGATACTCGGCATATTAAGAAAACTCAAAATATTATGCTGCTTAAAGTCATGATCTCATCTTTCCCAAATTTATCTGAAAGCATTTGTTGAAGAAAATAGGAGGTTCTTGTTCACTACTAATTGCTGTTAAAGGCACATTATTCAAAACAGGCAGAATTTTCAAACATGGGGAAAAAAACATAAAGTCTTAGTTTAAATCTTCAAACAAGACACTATACTTTGCACAAGACAGAACGGGTAGGACACCAACAGTAGATGGACTAAATACAAGTGAATGCTCCCTCAGACTTTCTCCTGAAACAGTCAAAATACTGCAGGGACACAAACTGAAGGACCTGTGAGACTCTTACAAGTTGTGGCATATGCTTTCATACTCTTGCTGGTGAACACAGAAATCAGTGAGACCATCAGCTGCATTGTCATTCCCAGTGGGCACAAGATGCCTTCAGTCCTTGCAGCACCCCAATCATTGGTCAGTCTTCTTTTATACTGAAAATACCATGGGGAACAAAGTCTCTCTGCACCTTTCAGCCATTGTCTCTGGCCCTGGACTAAGCACATTCTAGCCATTCCTTGTTTCCAATAGAGCATAAGGCAAATGTCTGACAGAAATCTTATCCTTCCAATATTAAATATTGATGCAATTTTACATGAAAGTTACATCACACTGAGATAGTAAAACAAACAAACAAGCCTAGTCTAACAGAATAGAGGTGTGCAATAGCTAGATTTAAAAATAAGGAATAAAAATTAAGAGATATAAAATATGCCCACTCTCTCAAAATAACATTAACATTTATAACACAGCAACTCAAGGACATCTAAACTAATTCAAATCCAGAGAAATGCAGTGTCCATCTGCAAAAAGACTATATTACTCTCATGTTTCCCATGAAATGCCTAATGTTAAACAAAACATTTGTTAAAAACTTCTTATGATGTTTGAGAATCATAGAATTGCTCAGGTTGGAAAAGACTTTAAAGATCATCAAATCCAACCTCAACCTAACCATACTACCCTAACTTTAACAACCCACTACTAAATCATGACCCTGAGCACCACATCCAAATGGTTTTTAAACACATTCAGGGATGGTGATTCAAACACCTCCCTGGGGAGCCTGTTCCAGTGCTTAACAACCCTTTCTGTCAAGAAATTTTTCCTGATATCCAACCTAAACCTCCCCTGGCACAACATGAGGCCGTTTCCCCTTGTCCTGTCACCTGTCACCAGTGAGAAGAGACCAACCCCGCTCTCACTGCAATCACCTTTCAGGTATTTGAAGAGAGCAATATGGTCTCTGAGGGGACCAGCTGAGGGGAGCAGCCTCCTCTTCCCCAGACTAAACAGTTCCTTTAGTTGCTCCTTGTAGGGCATATTCTCCAAGCCCTTCACAAGTCTTGTTGCCCTTCTTTGGATCTGCTCCAGCACCTCAATGTTCTTTCTGTACTGAGGCACCCCAAACTGAACACAGTACTCGAGGTGGGGCCTCACCAATGCTGAGTACAGGGCCAGGATGACTTCCCTAGTCCTGCTCACCGTACCATTCCTGATGCAAGCCAGGATGCCATTGGCCTTCTTGGCCACCTGGGCACACTGCTGGCTCATATTCAGCTGACTGTCCATCAGCACACCAAGGTCCCTTTTCGTCAGGCAGCTTTCCAGCCACTCCTCCCCAAGCCTGTAGGGTTGCCTGGGGTTGTTGTGACCAAAGTGCAGGACCTGACACTTGGCCCTATATCAATATTCATTCCTTTAATTCTACAGAGAAAATATTTGTTCTTTCATATTTATTTTAAGAAATACAGAAGTTAATGCCTTCACCAATCTTAGTTTCACCATTAAGAGTTATGTTACTGATCAACTAAATTTGAAGAACAAAACTGTAAGAAGCGCTTCACTTTGTTTATTAATTCCAAAACGATCTCCATATTCATACAATAAACACAATGTCATTTTTTCCCTATAGGATTACAAGGGATATTCAGTGTTAATACAAATTGAATCCTTACTATATTGTGTGCAAGTTGTCAACTGAAATTTGTAATAAATTCAGTATATTTAATAAGTGGAAGGAGGCTTCATGGGTAGAGCACTCAGGTAGGTCACCAAAAACTGGAGATAGGAACAAAAATATTGCAAACATATAATTTAAAATATAATATGAATATCACATAGGTCCTTTCTGCTTCTATGCCACACCATCTCATGTTCTTCTTAGAAGAAACGGTTCTTTAACTGGCAATATAACTCCTCCATACATGCACTGTTCATTTCAAGCAAAGCTCTTAAGAAAAAAGAAGTACTTCCTACACATTTAGTCTGACTAACCTAGTATAAGGCTTTTAGCCATATATGTACTATGTTATCCTGCAGAAATTGTTCAAGCAGGAAGGATCTCACTACCAGCAAACTATTATTAGCAGGCCCTTTTCTGCATTACCCCTTATGATCCCAAACTGCTTTCTACCAGAGTCCTAATTTCACTTTATTTTATCATGAGCAACCCTAAGGGTTCCTGAAATGGCAACACTAACAGAGCCCCTGAGGATAAAGAAGAAATGAGAAGATCAGGTTTGATTTCAGCTGGCAACATTAGCTGTTGCTTCTCAATGAATTCTGACACGGCACCCAAATGAAGGATGAATGCTTTTCAAAGTAAGCACAGACAAAGCAATATTAAATATTTAATTTCCAGAGGCAAAGGGTGAAGTCCCAGAGCTCTAGGAGAGCTAATTGACCTCAAGCTAGATAAGCTGATTTTAAGCAGTAAATACCCATGCAGAATCTACAGCAAATTCAAAAGTTTCATTAGGGGGAAGAAAAGTACTTCACTAAGAAATTGTATCCATGTGCAGACATTTGAGATTATATGAAATATAATCATACATATAACAATTTTTTTTTCATATAACAAACATGAAAAAACCAGTCCTAACCTCCCACTGGCACCGTCCTCCTTTAGTCTCCCAAGTCAGAGTGGATTAATGATTATCACTAAGCTTACTCCAGCACCCTCTGGAGTATTATATCAATGCCTATCTTTTAAAACAGGAGCAAAGTTTTCACATGTACTTCACAATTTTGAGAAAACAAGAGACAGTTTGATTCAAAATCCTCAATGTAAACAGTGAAAGGAGGATATAAGTTCTCCTATATCTGTGAATTTACCACAGAATTTGATTCCTCTAGTTCTTTCTTCCATTTACCATACATGCAAAGATCTTTGTTTTCTCAATTTTGCTAGCAAATAAGTAACCATGAAGATTAATATCTTTGGGCCCTGATGGAGTGGTGGCAATGTCACAGCTTCTCAAGGGTTCAGGTCAACAGAAACTTGCAATGTGCTTTGCTCAGTGTGCAAGATCCACCATCCACTTTGGAAGCACGAATCAGCCTTGAACAATTTTGTCATGTCAAGTCTCTGAATGGAACTGAAAACTTAAAGCATAAGAATGACAGTGAATGGGAGGCAAGATCCATAACAGAAAAGGGCTAGTAGAAATACTCCTAGAAGCACGAAAGACATTCTAAAAAGAATAAAATAAAACATTGTTTAGATGCACTTTCCATAGACAAAATCAACAAAATTCTAATAGCATACTACATACTTTCAGTCAACATTACACTGTCACTTCAGCCATATCAATTATTTCCTGTTTTTCCCTAAAAACACCTGGATGAAATCTTCTGATTCAGAGCTTAAGGGTAAGTGAGGGCTTCAATGTTTTCTTGCTCCATTCTCCTTTATGGGATTGACTGCCCGACCAGGCTTGCCCCATGGACACAAACACAGCTGAGGAAGTGCCCTGCTGCCTCCAGACTAATCATGTGTGATATCCACAAAGGGAAGGCAGATGCAACTTCTATTCAGATGAGAATTGTTGAGATAACCATTATTCATCATGTTTTGGTATTTATACTTTATCCAATAATTATTTTCCTGTTATGACAGGAGCTAACTTATCATTTCCCATATGGCCAGAAAGGTGTTAGACCTTCTCTAATTATAGATAAAGCTATATTAATGGCTGCTGAGCAACAATATCATCTGTGATGCTCAACCTATAACCCACAAAGCCTTCCCTCACACAGCAGGTGGACAAATAGAAGCCTCCAATACACAAATTTCCCTTGTGTTCCCTATTGAACCCAGACGGGTATTGCTCTGAAGCCTACTAACTCTACTCCTTCAAAGGTCCAAGGGCAGCATGTCATGCCTGGCAAGACACTCATCCTTCACAAAGCCGGCATGCCAACATGTGCACTATCCTGCTCACTCAGCAGCTGGAACTGAGGTGAAGAGTTTCACCCGCAGGATTCCCTTTCAGTTACAGGATGGATGCATTTATAGGAGTGGGAGAAAGAGGGAGAAGTAGCTTCTCTCCAAATTGGACCTGTTACGGAACAACACACTGATCAGCAGAGATATCACGTCAGCTCTGCAAACGCTAAGAAACCACCCAGACACCTCAAAAGCCTAATCACAACTGCCATTGCTAGAACTGGCTTTATCATTTGTAAAGAGGTGCTAACATCTGAACAGCCCCTTTGTCTTTGCTCACTTCTGACTTAAAGAAGCTTGACCACCTAACATACAGTCTTGCCAAGGTATGATTTTTTCTGAGCTAGAACAATACAAAACTAGTTTTCCCTTCCCAGGAGTGAGAACAAAGAACAGGAGTCCCAAAAACACATAATATTTTTTCATTATTAAGATCTCTAGCTGTTATCTGTGAGCCCAAATGTAACACCAAGGTTACAGAGAATCTATTTTATATGGCATACTGCAGCAATAATTGTTCCTCTCTCCCTCTTTCAAAATATTTTCCATGATAGTTCTAAAGCACATGCTTTTAATGATATTTTCTACTCAGAATTCTTTTAATTAAACTTCACTTTTTAAAAGTAATCATGCACAATATGACAAAGTATACAGGGTTTTTTTGGTTGTTCTTTATACCAGGGACCCCAAGATTCTATGGTACTCACAGCCCATGTTACAAAATAAAGCACCAAATATTCACCAGTAACAGATAACATGCAAGCTGCAAAACCACTGAACATAAATTGCATAATTGCACATGAATGAGATGTTCATAAAATAGATTCTGATGTGTACCCTCCTCCCACCAGTACTCTACCTTAACATCTCTCCAGATGCGTACATTTATTCCACTAGAACAGCAAATATGCATCCAGATTGCAACTCATTTAGCTGTAATAAAAACAGCTTCTCTGCTGAATATGATGGTTTGCTAGACATGAATTGCATTTCAAAATTTACACACTTAATTTCAACGTAAGTACAATAATACAGAAAAAACTCCAGATGTGCCCTTGGGCATTCCTTGTTGTTCTGCATCAAAAACTACAAAGCCTGACAGGTCACTGCAGGATTTAAGCTCAAAAGGGATCTTCTTATTTCAACAAAACTCCTGCTTCTTTTCATTTTGTTAACTGAACAAGCATAGTTTGGACTGCCACAGCTCTGCTCAAGTATCGACCTAAAACAATACAAGGAAGTTAGTATGTCTGCCCTATGACAGTCTTAGGTTTTACACAACACTAGTTCTTCCTCTTCTGTTTCTGTCCAAGAATGCCATTACTTGTAATTTATTTCTGATAGGTAAAAGAAAGAAGTATTCAACTTTTTAATAAATGTAAAGTAAATAAAATTCTTACACCCTAATCTGCACCTTTCAGCTTTGTACAGTCCCATGCACCCAATTCTCTCTCTAATATCCTTTTAATATCATTTCCCTCTTTGCCTTTGGCAAGCCCTATAGCATTCACCTTTGTCCTCAGAGAAATCTAGGTTAATATTACATTTACGTAGCAGGTTCTACATTTTTTATTTTATTGGAAATGCAGTCTAGCATGAAAGAGTGAAAGCACCACCTCAGAATTACCTGAACCATCTGAGAGATATACTTCCAATCACCAGGGGAAAATCGCTTAATACAGTTCAGTCCTCTTACGAGATGATTTATTTGCCAGACAAACCAGTTATTTCATTTGGATAGCCCCCGCATCCCACTATGAGCCTAAAGGCTGAAGTGAGGTTAAACATTCAAACTGAGTATCAGGTGGTAGCTAATCTACCATAATCTCTCATATATTTCTTCCTTATAAAGAACAAGCAAAATTAATTAGTGAAAATGTATAACACAAAATTTAAATTAATACAATACTGTAAATTTATAAAAAGTTTTAACCACATCAGACTATAAAGTAAATCAACCTGAAACCCTAACATACTTTTCAAACTGTTAACACTGACAAACTGTTGTATTCTGCTTTGCATAAATTTATCCCCTTCCCAACCTTAAGAAAAGACAACAAAAAACACTTACCTATAGAGGCACCACCTTTATGTTTTCAGTGGAGAGTCAGCCATAAAGGTACTTGTAGAACCATATTTTTTATTACAAAGTACATCATCTAAAGACATACATGTTTTTATTTGGTTTAGAAATACACAGTAGTGAATCTGTTCTTCAACTGATAGTTTCAGAAAACTGAAGGCCTACATCTCTTCAGGGAAGAGAAATATATCAGTCTTCATGCTAGCTCAGGCCAACAGCCCTCATGGGTGTAAACAACAATGCTTAGGTAATTCTCCCAGGTTTCTGCAAACATCCTACATGTCAACTCGAATAACTCGCAGTCTTACAGAGCAACAAATTTAAGTAAACTCAAAAGGCTGAAGGAATTGTTCATGCATTTCTGGAAGCTCTAGTCTAGTGTGCATACAACACAAAACCTTATGCAAGATATTCGCTACTGGCTTTCCAACTCACAAAATATAATCTATTATTTGTTTACCTTCACCTAGTTTCACAAACATACAACTTCAGAGTTCCGGTACTGTGAATGCTGTTTTAAACCGATGTGCTTCTGTACAAAAAGCTGCTTGCTATGGATTTACATACTTAAGTGCCTGCATGTGTGTGCGCATGGGAATGGAGGGTGAACATTCAAAGGAATAAGCTAAGGAGTCGAATATGGTTTATGAAGATGACAGAAGGACTAAATGCCAGCCCCAGTATTTAGACCCTATGAAAGAAAACTGAATACATCTTCTCTGAAACTCTCAAATTCTGCCAATGAAATTACATTGCTGTCTGCTTCCTGCAGAATGTTTCATTCTGTTTTGTTGCACAGGAAATACACATGAGTAAAACTGAAATGAAAGCTGTAGTCCCAGCTCCTTTTGGAATTTTTCCATAAAAGTTAATTAGCTGAATCTGAAGTAAGCAAATCTCACTAAAGACTGTATTTGTCCCCAAAGACAAATGTTCCTGAGGAGCAGAGCTCCACCATGTCCCTCACCAGCCTCGTTGCTACCATGGGAGTATCAAGGTGTATGTCTGCCGTATATGAATTCAGTGCATAACTGCATCCAGGTTAGCAAATGCTATGGAAATTCTTTGCAGGCAGCCCCCAGCTAGAACGGAGGCAGCATGCAGTAGCTGGGGAAATGGAAGAAAGCAGCTCTCAGATGACAGGGTCTGTGCTTAGCAGCAAGCAAGCATGGACACAGCCTTCATCTCCAACTCAGCAAGAACAGCAAGCTTGCTGATTGCACAGTGCCTTTTCTCCTTCACAAGGAAAACAGAAGGAGGGAAAGGCTTTAGGGGAACCTAGGATGCACCTCAGGATGATCTCAGCAGACAGCCGGGAGACAGGAAGAATTTGAACCTGAGGATAAGGGACATGGATTTTCTGCTGCAAGGACTAGAAGATGTTTTATAGGAGCAGCCATTCTGTACAGAAAGACTGAGACACTTTCTTAACGCATATCTTTCAAAAATGAAGCAACACGCGCTACATGTGTGTGTATGTCAGTAGCTATACACAAATACATGTATATGAAGGCATCAATTCTCATTTCAATGTTAATTTCACTTCTACAGCCCAGTGTTACTGCTTTCTGCTTGCTATTATGGGCTTATAAACACAAGAGGTGACCCAATCTTACCTTTAGTACAGTAAACATCTTGCTATAATAACAAAATGAGCACAACATAAAGACTTATCTGGATATTACAATTCTAGCTGTATACACTTAGCCTGCAATGAAGGATTGAATTTAAATGTGTATAGTTTTCCAAACACTATTATGTGCTTGCAAATGCTAATTCAGTTTCAATGAAAGAGTCAATTTTTTTTAACAATATAGAATGCATTTTAATACACTATTATGCACAATAGGCCGACAGTGAATGGACTCATAATTGATTTAGAAGCACGTTCTACCATCCTGCTACCTCTATCTCCTTAGTAAATCATTTTTTAATCGGGCTAGTCTAAGCTGACCCGTACAGAGCTTTATTTAATTTATTATGGAATTTATATATAAGGTTGACTGGTAATGCATGGCTACAGCAGCATTAAACAAATTGTACAGTGAATAACAAAGAGGAAAAAGAGAACAAGATTCAAACAGCATAAGCATATTGCTGAGGTTAAGACAGGTTCTAAATGAGCAGTGTTATTCAAATGCTTCAGAACGGGAAAGAGGAAAAGGGCTCTGACACCATTATGATTTGTACAAGAAAAAATGGCTGGGTTTGAATCAATTATTAAAGGAAAGATAAGGGAGAAAATTCTCCCAAAATGCATTAGCTGGCTCTTACTCCTCCTAATGTAAAAGGAGGCTAATAATAATAAAACAAGAAAGATAGGCTGAATAATCACTCCAAAGTTTTCTTTTTTCTGCATGCCTAAGAAATTTACTGAGAACATTTAACAGGGACAAGAGACTGAATCAGTGCCACTGAGATCAAAGTTAGTTCTCCTGTTGCCTAATAACAGCAGAGATAAAGCCTACCAATGATACAGAATAGAGATCGCCAATCTATAGTGCACATCGCAAATTATTTAAAGAATACATAGGATATCTAATGAAGGTGCACATATATACAATTGACACACACGTATAGATATATTTATACATGCCTACGCAGTTTTTCCCAGCTTAAGAAATTTTTTTTTTATCTTCTATCTTTCCCTTGCAGGAGCTGGGAAGCATCTGCTTAGGCAGCAATGAGTACATAACCTGCTACTAAACAGGGCCACTGCCATTTTTGCCACATCCAAAGGACAGGGGAAAGTGCAAGATGAAGACATACAGAGAAATAAACCATCCTCCTCTGTTCACAGACTAGATTCAGCAAAAAGAAAAAAACAGGAAAGAGCATCTGCCATAGCTAATACAGTTCTCTTCTGTGATTTCAGTACACACAAATTTCCAAACTCCTGGCATAAAAGCAAGCTCTATTTTTATTTTCCCCCAGTTACGTAAAAAGACATGGCATTGAAGATCCTGTGAAAATAAAGACAGAATATATTAAAAAAATATAACCAAAACCAAACAAAACCTTCTGACAATGAAGAGCATCTGCTCTGTGAGCTAGATGACTTGAAAGATCTGTAATACGATGGAAGCCTTTCCCCAGTGACCACTGGCTTGAAACCACCTCCAGGTCATTATCGAGTTCCCATCATTCACAGCTGGTTTGGTAGTCAACTCGAAATGAGCTGGTATTCTCAGCCCAGAGTCCACATCATAAATTGGCAACCTTGATAAACTCTTGGCAGGGAGGTCAAGGATTGAATGGGCACGGAGACTCATCTCTAAAGGTGATCTCTCTAGGTCAGGGTTCAGACATTTGTAAGAGAAGTGCGCCCTGCCACTGTCTTCTGCTATGCAACTACTGCAGAAAAATGCAGGAATTCATCTTCAAGTGCTGTCACAATCCAGCACCTTTCATTTCAAAAGGATTAAGTGCCTATTAAAAAAATACATCTATCAGCAGGAAGACAAGCCTGTACCTTTTAAATCATAACTGTCATTACAGCCATGCTTCCTATTGCAGAGTTAAAAACAAACAAAACCAACAGAATGAGTGTAGTCAATCTTATTTAGAAAAACAAATTGCAGAGCTTATACACAACTGTAACGTTACAGATTCTGCAAGGCATCTTCCATAATTACAGAGAAATCCATAAACATACCGGGAGTAGGCAAGGTCAATTCTTATAACTCAAAATTGTCACACAGATGGCAAATAAGTGATTTCAAAAGACCCTTTAGAAACCACTTTCAACTTTAGCTTGTCCATAAGAAAAAAAAATTCATCAAGTCAAAAGACATTATTCATTTTATTTGACACAGGCTGTAATTTCCACTGAAAGGGGTATGTTAACATGGCAGGTAAACTGCCACAGCTCAAATGTAAACCCAAAGCCCTTTTTGCATGTAATACAAATTGCGTGAAATGCCTTCCCAAGAGGCTTCTGCTTCATGAGCGTCCAGAAGCAATTCAATCATTAAACTCCTTTAACTGGCTGACTGAGGATCATCTCAGGGCACTATATGGCTCGCCATGCTAGCCATTTGCCAGCCGCTTAAAGAACCTCTCGGCTCAGGAAAAAGATGAGTGAAGTGCTGCTCAATCAGTGGCTGTCAAAACAATCTCCAGGGGCCACTGAAGGCACAGTGATGCTAAACCTGCTTCCTTCTACACCAAAAGCCAAACTACATTTACAAAGATTTCAGACACTTGCAGTCCTCCAGACTGAATGTCAGGAGGGAGTCCAAGTAGTAGTACTTCCTTCATGATATACTTTGCACAAGCTGCACAGTAAGGCCTACAGCATGTCAAGTTACCTCAGTGCATTCTCTTATCCTCAAGATCAAGATTGCAATCAAGATAAAAGTCATATCCTGTCTGGGACCAAATAAGTGAAATTTATGACTAAAAGAAGGTACCTATACAAATGTTACAATGCGGCATCCTTCGTACTCTTGACACTTCAAAAGATTTGAAAATATAAGAACTGCTATACACCCAGCATAGCTGTAAACATAAGTAGACTTTTCCAATCCTCTCCAATATGCAAAAGAGAAGGTCAGGGATGTACTACGCTTTATGCTGTTTTGACAGAGTGGATTACCTAAACATCAGTTCATGCATATTTAAGTAGACAGAGCAGTATTGCCCAGCATCTGCAGCTTTAAGTCCCCAAAACACCATATGTCTGCAATGCAATGGACCTCCATATTTAGAAAAAGGAAACAAATTGGGACTCAACTGATTTATCAATGAGATCAGGGTCAATTCTTCAACTGATTAAGTTTTGAGCACAGTGTGCTTGAGTTTGGCAACATCAAACTAGATAAAAAATAAAAAAAGAGTCATATCAGAGAAAACAGTAAAATAATGCTGATGTAATAAACAGAACTACATTATGGGACTAGATGAACAGTTCAGAAAATCTTTTTCTACAATAAAAATTCTCCAAATCACACATAAAACAAAAAAAAACCTGAGACACATAGAACTGCTATGCAGAAAGACAAAAGCCTAAGCCCAAGGATCTCAACAGAAGGGACAAAAAACAGACACCAACTATATAATCCCAAACACATGAATCTCTCGACACTTAACCCAATATTGTTTGAAACCTCCCACCCTTCCTCTTGTCACAGAAGATGTAAGAAGAGAGAAATAGATCCAGGCAGGCTCTGCTAGCTTTCCCCAGTTTGCAGAGAAATTCAATGAATGTTTCTACAAAACCTGTGGGTACAGCTTACTAGTACTGTGGAAACAGCTTACAGGCATTCATCAAGGATCAAGATCCTTCATACAAGAGACTACACACATGTATAAAACACAGAGCTCACTTCTGGCTCCAATCTCTTTACATTTACTCAGCTGTGACATCTACAAGATGCATGAACATCCCTTCAGAGTGTGACTCCTTAAGAGTATTCCTGGTAGTATAGTGCCCATGGAAGGCGTGATACTTAGAGGCCAGAGATAGTGAAAGCTCCAAAGCGAAAGGATCTTTGAAAAACACACCCTTAATTTTGTGTATAAGAGCTTGGCATTTCCTAAAGGGTTGGCAAACCGTTTTTCCACAGTACGTAGAAAAAGAGATAAAAGAATACAGGATGGAGTTGAAACGCTCAAAGCATAAATTAAAAGTCTTTGCCCTTGATTCCTTTCTGTCAGGACACAAGCATAGGTGGGCTTTTGCTCTAAATGTGATTTGAGACATTTGTTAATTGAAATATGTTAAGAACTTCCTCATCACTCAAGTTGCACAGTTATTTATACTTCAACTGGATTATGCCCCTTAGCTATATAAAATAAAAATGCTGCTGTTTAAGAAAGTATTCTCATTATAAATGTAATAAAACTCTTGAGCATTATTTAAAGTTATGCAATAATTTGTCTCTTAGGAAAGATAAACGGCTACGTTGGGTGCCCAGGATCTAAAATTCATTAATGTCTTAATAGTGAAACAGATAGTAATCTCTCTTCATTAACTCACCAAAATTAGCCAAGGCAAGTTAGAAAATGTTCTGAGACATTATCTGATTTCAAATGAATATGCCTGGAGTATCACTCTTCCCAAAAAGCTATTATAAACAATGAGGAAAGGGGTAAAATCATTTGAAAAATTACTTTAACATTGTCCCTTAATCATGCATTGTATTCAGGAAAATTATTCTAATGCATTTCTTACAATAAGTGGTTACAGTATATAAATAGCACACACTCCGGAATACCATGCAGAATATCTGATGATACAATGCATTACACAGGAACTAAATCATATTGAAAAGAACATGATGATGCAGTGAGATGCTTTTAATACATAATGTACTTAAAGAAAAACAGAAACACCATAGGTTTAGGATATTCCCTATTGTAAGTTAAAACACTATCTCATTTACAGAACAATTACGTTAAAAATACCTCTAAACTATCATTTTATTGATGTTTACTAAATCAAATGTATTTTCTACTACTGAAGCTTTCACCATGATGTCTGAAGGGAACAAAAATGAAAATTTCTGTCCCTTATCAGAATTATCAACATTTGAAAAAACACAGTTCATTTAAAAAAAAAAAAAAACTTGCAGATGTATTCTATTATTAAGCATTCCAAGCACAACCAATGCGATAAATTCCATTTTTTGTATCTAATAACAGGTTAAAGGAAAATAGAATTATTTTACGTTAACCAAAACTTAGGATTCTATGGCCACCAAGAATTAATTCTTTCTTTGTATTGGATTATATTAGATCAAACAAGAATTTATATCCTATACTGCTTGGATTGCAAGGAGTGTTATGGTGGGAATTTCAGGTGATGGCGAGTCAACTTCAAGTGGTATTTAAGAGCTAAAAAGAAAATCTAACTTCCGTTCTTCAAGTGAGATATAAAAAAAAATCAATAGACATTGACAGGGTTCACACCACATATTACTTATACAATTGTTATCAATTATGAATTAGTTGCATGATATTGACCAGAAGGACAAAACAGCATAGTTTGTATCTTTTCATGACTTGGTACTGCATGGCTTGCTCTGTTCTCCCATTCTCATTCAAAACTAAAATATTTGATTATTTACCTGCCTCAAATCTCAAGCAAACATCCCAGCCAAAGAAAAAAAAGAGGACTGCCACACGACACCTACATCTACATGTACCGTACCTTACTTGTTTTCAAACTTAACAAGTGTCAGACTTGGAAAGAAGTATTTGCCTTTTAATCACATTCATTTACAAGTATAGCTGGTATTTCTTTTCAATGCCATTACAAACTTCTATAAAGTGCTAAAATTCTGTACTACCAAATCTGACAGGTATTTTTAAACACACTCATAGTATTAGGTGACTGAAGATACTGACAGAGGGCAGGGCACAAAGCGGTGAGGGCTGTGCCATTCACAAGCAAGTGTAAGATTGATTGCCTGTTCAAACCCAAATTATAAGTAGCTTTGGTCCATTAATATTAATTAGGTCAAGACTAATAGGCTCTCATGAGCAGACTGTTTAGCAGGTCAGGGGCAATGAAAAGGGGGGAAACAACATGCTACATACAGAAGTTACAAGGCATACGGCCCATGTCCATAACCACACAACTCGCAACTCAAGTCAGATTGCTAAAAATTGGTCAGTTTTCCGTTACTCAGATAAATGGGAAGTAAGAAAATCATTTTAAATAAAACTGTTGTAATAAAAATGCTCAACATTGCAGTCACACAGCAGTTTCAGCATGTCTGAGTACATCAGGCTGCCTGCACTGAGGAACAAGGAGGTTGAACAGCATAGATGTGCCATTTTTCAGCCCTGCACGTGGTGCAGGCTTGTATTCCTAAGTGTGTCCTCACAAGAAGAAAGGAGATGTCACTCTTCAAATGAACTTATTGCTTGGCCTGTCATCTGTTAACACACTGGATGTTCGCTGTGTGGTATATCTTGTAACATGGACATGTATCCAATTAAGAACACTTATTGCACAATGACCAAGTTCAAATTATTTCTAATTGGATGGTAATGTGTTCTGATCAATAAAAAACAGACTTATTTGCCTGAAAATGTAAAGAGCAATCATACAAAGAATACGTGAACTTTATTTGTAACCAAATATCTTGACATAAGGACACAATAATGTTGGCAGGCATTAAAAATCATAAGAATAAAGCAATAATAAAATAAGTGAAGATAATTTAACCATTTTAATTAGTGGACAATTGCACGTGTGTGTGCCTAGCAATATTTAGAAAAGTACACTGCTTTCATATTTATTTCCTTATTTACATTGGCCACAAAAGATTACATAGGCTTCTCTCTTGAATTAAATTTCTGTTCTCGTGCTGTGTTACGAAACCCTTCCTCTAGCTACTATTAAAGTCAAACCTATGTAGAAGGACTACCCAGAGCCTACCCACCATTTAAGTTTCACTGAAATATCAAAAGATCATTGAAGTTGAAGTACAGCACAGCAGAGGCTGAAGATGGCTGCTTACAGAAGGATCAATTTCAACCATTAACAAGAATTACAGAATTTCATCTGTAAAAGTTTTGGTTCATATTATGAATTATTTTAATTTTTTTTCATTTGCCAGTGATTTGGGCTGTTCTTACATCAGAATATCCCAGATGACATTTTCCCTTTTTTCCACAAGTGTATAATTTTCATGAAGTACTGATCATCTACCTTTTGCAAAGAACATAGAGATCTTTCAGTTAAGACATGCAATCTTGAGGATTCCCCAAAAGATAAGACAATTCTGAAAAATTTTTCTGCACAGATTTGCTTCAAGATAATTCTTTTTAATAATGCATTAAGACAGCCAGAAGACTTAATTTAAGAGCAGCCCCAAAAGGATGATACTTCTCTTAAAAATAAAAATAGCCAGATCTGAGACAGAATAGTCCCAGTAGCGCAGAATACGGGAGGAAACATCTTAAGTGTGTATGTAGCTGGTGAAGGAAATATTTATTTTATAATTGTCTATATGCAAAAGACGCAGGTGTTGGTCCTCAAGCTGATGTGCACAAATTGACTTCCTCTCTGTAATATGCTATTATGCTATGCTAGAGCCAGTCAGCTATTGACAGACTCTTTAGCAGGGTCTGTTGCGACAGGACAAGGATGAAACGGTTTCAAACAAAAAGAGGGGAGATGTAGACTGGATATAAAGAAGAAGTATTTTACAATAAGAGTGGTGAGGCACTGGCACAGGTTGCCCAGAGAGGTGGTGGATGCCCCAACCCTGGAGATGTCCAAGGTCAGGATGGGCAGGGCTCTGAGCAACCTTCTATGACATAAAACTTCAGAACAGTCCTGGCTTGATCCTGACCAATACAAATACTTAACAGAATGGAAATTCTTCTAAAAATCTAGTGGGAACTTTTATCACCCTTAACCTCAGGGGATCACATGACAAAGATGTTAGGACTTCTCCATTCCACAGTTGTAAAATATACTGTTCATTGCACAGCCTAAATGTACCACAGCCAACCAAGTTTTCCTTCTCTTCAGAAGTCTTCACAAAATCTCTTCTATGGCACCAACATTTTGGCTCCAGCAGCCATTAAGTGCACACTGGAAAGCTGCAAGTATGTAAGTGATCTTTCATTCTTCACAGCCATGTCAAGATGCACGTAAACTTTACAAGATGCGTGACCTTGGGCATACATCTTGTTACTGAATGTTAAGGTCAAGCAAAGACACAGCTAAAAAGATAACAATTTTAACACAACCTGTCTACATACAGAACATCTACAGGCATAATTAAAACATCTGTTATGACACAGTGTTTGCTGACACAATAGAAAATTATTACATTCTTTCACTCTCTGTGCTAGGAACTGCTGAATTCTATTACCACCTTTTGTTGCTCTACTGCAAACACCAGAATAGATTAAAACATAACAAATTTGTACAACACTTCTCAAAAATTCAAACATCATCACACTGATGACATACGGGAGAAAAGGTAATTTTTTTTTCTGGGTTTCTTTTTCAGTGCTAAATTGGCTTGGTTCCTGAGAAGCAAGTTTCTGAGAAAACCTAGCTGCTCCAAATATCATACAATATGATGTATGTGTGCAGCCAGAAGGAAATCTGCCATTTCCTGTAGAGTCACCATCTCTAATACACTTTAAAAAAGCATCTCTCAGTCTACCCTCCACAGACAGAAAAAACGTTTCCTCTACACCAAGATTATGAAGCTCGTTTAAGACCATATGATGCAATCATCACTGGCGTGAGGTCCTGGCAGACCCCAACTTCATGCTCACTGATCTGACTAATTAGGCTACCTAGAGGTTACATTTTCTTTTCTGAAAAGGTTATTTCAGCTGAACACTGTGGCTGATGTGTCCTCAATACTTTTCAACACTTGCAGTTGGTACCGAAGTCCTGCCTACGCAAAGAAATGAAAGCTGTGGTTCCAATATACAAAGAACATGACAGAAGCTACAGCACTGTTGTACTACAGGAGTAAAGTTATTTTCTTCACTACAAAAGATGTTCTTTTAGAAGAAAAGAATATGCTGTGTGCTAAAAGAAGTCTTCTCTAAAGTTCAACATTTCCAATGCAATGAGTAGTTCTTAAAGATGACTTCAGGAGCTCTTTTCACATCCTTTCCTGCTAAACAATGCAACTGCAACCCGCCTGCAAACTGTCAAACAACTCCAAATTTCTTATTCTGGTGATACTGTCTGTGTCATGGTTCTCTAAGTCATTTCAGTCAAATCAAGTCTATGCAAAACAAGTGCAGAGGATTGCAGAAGGCATAAGGAGAAGCCACTGTGTGTTGCGGATCTGGAAAGAAGGCACAGAAAGCTAAGACTTGTTAAAAGAGGTGGTAATGCATCAAATCAAGTAACAGTTAACCTAACTTTAGTTATAAATTTAACCTAAATACGTTCCAAAGCAAACACAGCACTAAAAAAGTAAAGAGCTGTGACACTGAAGTCATCAGTATCAGTTGTGTCAAGCAGCAACACATACAATGTGACTCAGTATAAAGTTCAGAAAAGCAAAATCTTTGAGCACATAAGTAACTCCAAGTATATCAGAATGCAATTTGACCTTAAATTTTCTCCATCTGCAATGCCAATTTACAGAGTTCCCTTTATACCTTATCCCAGAAACATCCTCCTGTCACCAGGGCTGCAGTTTTCTGACACTCTACTATTTTTTCCCAGTGGATCTGTTTGGGGACATGATGAAGCTGTACTCTGAACTGTTGAAATAAGCCAGCATAAAGTAGTCAAGGAACCAGACAAGCCTCACAGTACGCTCTTTTAGCCATCAGAAACAGGGGCTTTTTAAAGCAACTTTAGCACCACAGATACACTACAGTCTCTAAGAACAAATGGAGCTTCCAAACTTAAAAACATCAGCTGACTCTTATGGGTTGTTTTTATGTTGTTGGTAGCGGTGGTGTTTGTTTTCTTTAAAGGCCACACTGAACTGAAACCAGAACACAGTATCTCACCCATTTTATTTAAAAAATGCTACTCTCACCCTAAAATTATCCCTGAAGTATTTGTTGTCACAGGGTCACAGATACTTTGATAAACTTGCCTTTTATCATATATGTGGTCAATCGTCCTTTGCATACATAACGTAGGGCAGCTGAAGACTGCCACAACGGTGACAATGGACAAGTCTTGAGGTTCCCTCATCTGTAACTTCCTAAATCCTGACTCCTGTAAAGAAAGGCTTAGCTCTGCTTATCTGATGAACTAGCAGTGCCGTAGACTTTGTTAGATAACTAAGTTCATTCCTTCCCAATCAGCAATAGAAGCTAAGGTTTAAAATACTCCTGAAAACTCAACAAAAGATTAGTTCATCTCATTAGACTCTAAGTGTGAGAGGATTATTATGCATCAATTAATTTATCGTATCTTTTAATATTAAAACACTATGAAGAATGACTATTTCCTTTATTAGAAGGAAAATCTTTTCTCAAAGTATTTTTTTTCTTAAGGACATTAAGGGCAAATGCACGTTATCATTTTCCCGTCTTCTGCCCCATATAACCCCTCCTTGAAGGTTCACCAGAAAATATGCTACAATCTAGTACACCACTTCTGCTCTAGTAAGATGGACATGTAATCAAGAGAAGCAAATTGGTATAAACTGCTACGAGGTAGAAGTGCTGTACAGTGCAGAAAATGCATTCATTTCAGTTCACTATATGCAGTCAAAACTAGAGGGAAAATCCAGATGATCAGTAATTTCACAGCTGGCTGACTCCTCTCCTCTTTGATATTATTTGTAAAATCTTTCCTCAGTTTCTGTATGTATGAACAAAGTAATATTTCATTCATATACTTGTAAGTAGGTGAAATTAAAATAGCTCACTTTATTAAAGATGCTGAATAGACAAGAAACACATATAACTCTTTGTGAATTAAATTAGCAAGATGCCATAAACTATGTTAAAAACACTAACAATCTACAATGCTAGAACAATACAAACAAAAGCTAAACTTAAGAGTGTGGCTTCAAAAACAACAATTGTGTAGAACATTAATATTCCTTATTCTGGACTAGAATGTCTCTGGACATTCCTTGACAGAGAAAAATGAAATAAAATCTTTGAAAATCAGGGAATATCTTTATAGAGTTTATCAGGATATCCCTTACACCAGAAACAAATATGTTTATACATGCTGTCACGGATACTGACAAAAAAAAAAACAGATTGCTGAATGTCCAATAATGAATTTTTTTTTTTTTTTAATATAGGGCTCCCTGAATGGACATGATGCAAAACTAAACAATTCGAAAAAGTACAGAAGAATGCATTTTTATTTCTAAAAAACGTGAATAGTCCCACAGGTAATTGAAATTGTCTTGCTTTTTTTCTGGGTAAAATTTACAGTTACTGTAAAAGCTTCACTGAAACTTGTGGATTAAAAGAAAAAGTTTGCAGCCTAGACAAATTCAGTGTGCGTTGGCTACTTAAGTTTCTTATCCTTTCATAAACGTAACCCTTAGGCTACACCTACATTCATGTCTTAGCCCTGAGCAGCAGTACATTTGTGAGGCAAATTCTCTTACCACTCCTACACAGCAGGCACTGATGCCAGCCACAAAGCAGTTTTGGTGCTCCTGAATTAGCTTCCTTTCAGTGAGGTTCCTGAGGGGAACCAAGACTGCAGCAGAGAATTTCCTTCTACTCTACAGTTCCAATAAGCAGCTGTCCCAGTTTTTGTGGAATCCAGCCTCGGTTTTTGTTTTGTGTTGTTTTTTTCTTGTGTTTTTTTTTCTTTTCTTTTCTTTTTCTTTTTTTTTTTCAGTAGATCACTTCATCAATGCATTATGCCAAAATGAATGGCCAAGTCTGGCACTCTCAGCAATTCTTCCCAGCATAAAGCAGTCATTCCTGTAGCACAAACAGCTTTCTAAGAAAACATGACCTGGAAGCTGAACTTGCTTATAAGAAGACTAAATCAATACTCAAAAAAGAGCAACAGCTTCACATTCTGAAAAGTTGCCACTGGGCATCATTTGCACATCTTGTAATGAAAACAAAGAAGAATGCTGTCTGCCATATTTATGAACCTTTTACTGCGGGCAAAGCATTTAACAATGAGAAAGCTCTATGAGCTACCAATTAAAAATGCTGACATTCTTCAAGACAAACTCTCAGTAGGAGAACCCTAGGAAAAAAAAAATCACAGGAGAGGAGGCTCCCTCCAGCAGTGCAACTTCTTGAAAGCCTCCTGCCAACAGTGGGTCAATTTTTGACAAGGGACCTCACTCAGCACTTGCAATTCCTTCAGGAAGAACCTCTAGTGACAATGTGAACTTTCCAAAGGGAAAATGCTCAGTGAGGTGAAGTGGAAAAAGGAAGAAGAAAACCCTTCCCCCTTTGCAATAGAGACAATAATTCTTTAAAAATGCACTAACTTTGTATCTACACTTGAGGCTACAGTTTACACAGATCTCTAGTCTTCTCATCTGGACTTATTCTGTACAAACAAAATACAACAATTCAAAGACAAACACTGAATAAGGCATCAAGCCAGGCATTTGTGCTACTTTTAAACAAAAGAAATGAAGCCTTTAGATAAATAGATAAATAAGTAGCTAAGTAGAAAGACAGAGACAGACAGATGATTTAGACAGGCAGACAAAGATCTTTGCAGAGGGAATTCTTTTCTCTTTGTAGCACGATCATTTAGCATGATCTTCTCTTGACAAGGCGGCTGCTGCATTACAGATCTAAATTCACCCCTCTTTCTGGCTTTTTTTTTTTTTTTAATTGCAATACATCCAGAAAGAAAATGCAGGAGGAGAAGAATTTCTTGTAACAGCACGTGACTCAATAATAGCTCTAATAACATAACATGCTTTCAAAGGAAACCAGTGCATTCCTATACAAAGCCGCACAGTGCCTGAAGGGATCTGCCCACGTCTGCCGCTTTCCTATTAGTGCCCCACAGCTATCCAAGCAAGCTGCCAGCAAAGGCTCTAACTATATTTGATTAGTTTCAGACCTTCATTTTTAGCGAGTCATCACCCTCTTAACGGCAGATGATGCCCTCTAGTTGGAATCAATGTGAGTGACCAGCTCACAATAGGCCGGATTAATGATGAAAAATGTGTAGTCAGCCTGGAGGGCTTTGGACATTTATCACCCACTGGTCTGCCAAGCCGTGGACTGCCCTGACGCATCAGGACAACACCCACGTTGCTGAAGGAGTGGGCGGCAGCACTGCGCTAGCGCCGTGCTTCTGTCTTAATGAGCCTTGGGTGAGAGATGAGACCAGAGCTCCGTGCGCTCACAGCATTCATATTGTGCAGTCGGAAATACATTTTCCTCTTGTCACCTATCTTTCAAACAGGGGTGCAGCAACAACGGTGAATCTTTTCAACTACAAAATGTACCTAAGATTAGTCTTGGCTAGCAAACAGAGGCTTTCAGATAGAAAATCCAGACTAGCAACTGTGTGCAGAACTGTGCTGCAAAATTTCTCTTTGCTAATTCATCCAAGGGAAACAACTTTTTGACAGGTGAGTGAAATCTCATTACAATTTCATCAACGTAATGAAAGGTGGGCAAGTAGATTTTGAGTCTGGTTCATAAATATTCATGTCAGTTGTACATAGCAGTGGAGTAGTATCTCATTAAAATAATAGAATTTGCATCGTACCTTATAAACATATTTTTCTGAACTTCTGAAGTTACAAAGAGCTGTCTGTGGTACGTAACAGCATAACTCACATTAGAATAGAGATGTGAGCTGAAACTCCAGCGAGTGCCACTGCAAAAGTTATCCTTTCAATTGTCATACAAAATAGAGAGCATACAAAGGGTGGTGAGATTTATGAACACGGTAGGCACAAACCATGGAGGTGCTGGCAAAATGTGCACATTTTCAGAAGCACAGCATTGCAGGGAAATGAAACTGTGCCAAAATATATACATCAGAAGCTTCAGCTAGAAACCCAATTAAGAAGAATAACCATATGCTGAACTTTAAAAGATTAAATCATAGACCTGAAATTAAGCAGGGGGTGGATAAGAGATGTTCTGGTATGTAAAAACTGACTTAATCATGTGGTTAAATGCTTTCCTGTCAAGGCCTGGTACTTCTCTATCCATTCTGCACTGACTTATTTTCACAATCTTAAGAGAACGTTTTGTTTAAAAAAAAAAAAAAAGAAAGAACAAAACGGACTTGTTAGTAAAACTAAGAAGCTTGCTCAAGGCTCATCTCATTTTTACAAGGAAATAATGGTTCTGTCCTCCATTAAGAAAATGCAAGTGTAGCCATATGGGATTTCTTGAAAATTCATAACCTTAAATGAACATACAGCCTTGGGAAAACAAAGCAAGATTTTCTTTGTAAGGAATTTGCTATCCATTCAGACAGTTTTCACTTCTTGACAGGAAAATAAATTATTATCTCAAAAGACTTTTTAATAAAAAGGTATATTTAAAAATGATACAAAAGCCTGCACATTAAATATGGAAATGTCTGTAATGTTGCTTTCCATGGCAATCAGATTTGATTAAGAGCTTTGGTTTGGCAAATGTCCTAAAGACCCTAGAAACACAGTCATTATGTTTTGAACATTTCCAAAAGGTCTCTTCATATTTAATGAAGTTATTTTCTCTGCTAGTATGAGAGATACAGTAAATTCCTAAATCATAAATTAAAGTTCAAATTGTTAATTATGCTTTTTTTTTCTTAAGTGACTTGCAAGATTAGTAACACTATTAAATTACAAAAGAGCTCATTCAACTTAACAACACAAAAGTCTTTAATAGCTGCCTTAAACCTCCTTTACTATTCACAGCAGCCTTTCCCATGACAGCCATTTTAAATGCAAAAACGAGAGAGGCATGCCCATTGTTTTGGTTTAAATTGCAGCCTTACCTCAAGCCAACCAAGGAGCAACACCTCCCTGTGCTGCAACAGGATCCTCAGCTCTGGGATGGGATCAGGCTCATTTCATCCATTGCTCCCTACAGGCCTCCCCAACCAAGACAGCGCACATTGACATGCAAATACAAGAGCGGTCATGTGTGGTGCCTCTGCACTGTGGAAAACACATGCTGTGTGAAAGCACCTCGATAGATTTTAGGATGATAATCTAAAGAGGCAACGCTTCCCTTAGAAACTGTTATATAAGTTATATACAATCCAATTCAATGGTCCAGGGAGATGATCCTTTTTCTTTAGCTCACTGCTCACCTCAAAATGAAGAGTGTCTTAGCAGAAGTGTTTTTAAAGTGGCAATTTTATAAAAAGAATATCATAACAAATTTGCTGAAAATGAAACACATTATCTACATTTTTCTCTCCTCTCTTCATTTATCATTAAATACTACAATATTTGTTCTCAAATAAACATTAACACTATGTACTTTGCTAACTTTGCTAAACTTACATCATCTGTGAGAATTCAAAAATATTTTGTTCATCTCATTGCTGAGGTCACTAATATCACCATTTTAGACAAGACAGTAGTCATTTCCACAGATGTGCTTTGAATCACCAAGTCATCACCTTTCATAAAGGGAAATGTGGATAACTTTTATTATATCTGCTTAGCAATTTTTACTAGTCTCACTTACTGATACCATGTATCAAGAAATTTAAGGATTTGATATAATCCTTCTTGTCAAGAATGAGTTTTACAATCTCAAAGGTAATTTGTTTGTTAAGTATAAAAGGAACCGGTCACAGCCTGGAATTCCTGAAATTTGTCTGAGTAAATGGAATTGTCAGAAACCCTCAAAAGTCTTATGTTTCCAAAATGGAGCTCGATAAGTTTTCCTTACTCCATTTCCATATGTTTAAATCCACATTTTCTTATCTTTCTGTGCTGTGTAGGTATTAGGTATTCTCATATCTGTAGGCTAACAAACAAACAAAAAAACAACCCAGCACACTGATAATACTTGATCTTATCGAGGACAAAATTGTAATGGGTAGATGGCAGCAGTGGGGCTATGTATTAGCCTCTCGTCTCCGGAGGCCAACGTTCATGTCTGTCTGAGGTCATGAGTTAAGAGATTTGTGATCTCGACTTAATCCCTAGTGGACATTTAGCTACATCATAAAGCAACTATACAATTAGCAATTTCTGCCAAAGTTGAGACCCAGGACTGCACACAGTAGTTTACAAATCAGGGCTAACTATGTGCTGAGAAGTTTTGCAATACTTTACATGATTTATAAATTCTTTATGATTACTAAATACTTTTGCAAGAAAAGAAGCAAATTATATATATATTAGAAAAAGATCTTCTAAAGATATGAAATTATATTTTAACTGTAATTCTTATAAGGAAATCAACAGAGTGAAACTGCATTGCAACAATTCAGTTTCTGGAGCTCTTTTTCCAGGTACTGTCACTTAAAATCCTACTACTAGTGAAATTAATAACAATATGATCTTTACTCGCTGTACATTTTAGAGTAGGAAAAACTTTATTTTTTTATTTTATTAGCAAAATATGAATTAAAGATGGGTCATTTTAAGCTGGAAAGCAAAATTTAGCTTTACAATAAAGTACATTTCTAATCAAAAGCTCCTTTTTCATTTTTGCTATTACAATTTAAACTGATTGAGTTTATTCTGCAGTAAGTTCATTTACTCCTTCCTATCAGAAGAATTATTTTCTCAGGATTCTCATTCCTCAGTCAAACGATAACAAATTTTTTCATTTATCTCTTTATTTCCTCCAGTAAAACTCCAAGTGTATCCTGGTGTATTGCCACACCAGAAGAAGTGCTAAGTGAAGTCCTGAATCTAAAATGAAAAGCATCAAGACTTGGTTTACCAGTTTTGGTAAAAGAATACCAGAGTCTTTGGCAAATAAGACCACAGTTGTGCAGCTTTCCTTCATAAATAGTGTCTCCACACACTAGTAAAGCCTCTGCCTGCAACGTTACTGAACTCAGACAACTAAAAGATGCACTGTAGCCATGAGGGGCATAATCTGAACGTTCAAGACAGTTCTGTCACAGACCTCAAAAACAGTTGTGGGCACAGGAATAGACAGAAGAAGCTGAACAAGCAGAGAAGCAACAACAGAAAGCATACGCTTTTTCAAGAATGAAATATACTGCTTTCCCTGTTACTGAAAAAAGATTTAACCTGGTTTAGAGTGGGATCACACATCTAGACATGTCCCACACTTGTGCTGTTGTGTTGATTTTTTCCTTTTTTGTTGTTGTTTTTCATCATACATTTTCTAATTATTGTGGTCACAACATTATGAACATTGCAAATTTGACATACACACAATAAAGAAGAATTCCTACAAAGGAGTGCTGAAGATTCACTAACACTGGTAATTGCATTTAACCTATACTTGTTCCAAGAATACACGAAGAAAATCAACAGATTCATTCCTCATCTCACATGCACCTACCAATGAGGTAAGTCAAGAGCATTTTAGTTACAATGCCCTTCTCAAAAGGGCTGAAACATTTCTATAATTAAATTTACCCTGGAACAGACCAAGAGCTGTCCTCATTCACAAGAAAAGATACCTTTTCCTGGAGATCAATACAACTGAGGAATGAAACTATGCTTTTGGGACAATAAACACTGCCCACCCAAGGGCCCAACCACCATACAGCTTTCAGATATCTTCCAGAAGGATGGCTATGTCAGAAACAGTGGCATAACAGAATTGTTTCCTTCTTGCCAATTCTCTCTTATTCCATTTCAGCATACCCCTGCAGCACAATATCTACATAACTGCTGGAAATATACATGATAATTTCTGGAGAAAATGGAAATTTTCTTATTTGCCTGCTGTTCCCATCATTTCTTTCAATAGGTTTCGAGCAGCTCAACGGCCAAAGCACTCCTGGCAACAACAGTCTTTTCTCTGTTCTGATCTGTGCCCATTGTGGGTGGACTTGTGCGTTAAAGTAAATATAGCAGCACATACCTGCTGCACTCTGAGTATAAATTATGACACTATCTGAAAAAGATAGAATTCCTTTCCCCCCCCCCAAGATGAATTGTGAGATAAAAGCTTAAAGGAAAGAAGAAAAAGGAGGCTAGTAGGTCAGATTTTGTGTGCTTTGCTTTCAGAATGATTATCCTTGTCTTAAGAAATTTCTGGCTGAATAAGCTACAAATCACAGCTCTTTAAGTGAAGCATTGCATGGCTGGGTAGTCAGGTTCCTTAACTGCAACTTCACCTGCTGCAAATGAAATATAAAGTATCCTTCAGAGATGTAGAATGACATACTTCTCCAGTTACTAGGATACTTCATTCCATTTTGACTTTGTATCACAAAAGTGTATCCTTGTTAAATCACTAAACTTTGCATTTACTCACTTTCTTCACTTCACTTACAGTGAAAGATCTTAGAGCTTTTTCATGCAAATTTTCTGTCACATGGTGTGATTTTGTTATAAAATAGCTTTGGAAAGACTGTGAGAAACGGTGAAATGGGCGAATCACAGAAATATCACAGTTACAAGTCCAAACTCATACTCTTATATTCAAATATCAGGAATTACTAGTCTTTGAAAGCACGCTGTTTTTACCTGGAAAACATATCTGAGCTATTAAACTTAGCTGTCTCACTACATATAAGTAAATCAAGGAATGGATAAGTGAAAATCTGAAAAATTCACACTGAGTTAAAGAATTTTCTTATGATGGTTGTTGGCTTTCTGAAACCAGTTGCACATCCAGTAAGAAATAATACAGAGAAGCAGCCCTGGAATCTTGCAGCTAGACAAGGAAACAGCCTCTGCACAGCCTTTTCCTGTATACACAGCCACTTGCTGATCTGATGCCAAAGACCACATAATCTCTGACAGCAACACCGGTGCTTTCTCCTCCCGCCGGTCTGGGGGGGATCTACACAGAATACTTTGTTACAAGAAAGAGAGCAACAAAATAGAGAAAAATGCCCATTGCTAAAATGTATTTCTAAAAACATGGAAAGTACAACATGCGAGGCCTGAAGTCTGCAATGCAATGGTTCCTCAATTTATGTTTTTTAAATATACACTGCTAATGAAATCAATTATGTGAAAATACCTCTTGCAATGGGATACTGTGCCAGCCAGAAGAGGTAATTAAAATAATAAATAATAAAATCTGACTAAATAAGCAGGTTAGACATAAAAAGAGGTTTATTCCACTGTCATCTGTGGAATGTGGTCTCTAGGAGCAGGGTCACTTTCTGTAGGTTCACCCTTGTATATCCAGAGCTCTGAGACTGCCTCAGTCAATGCAAATGCTGCATCCTGCAGCAGGTTAATCTGTTTTCAGGCAGCCCCCTGCTCCCCATGACTCCTGAAATAGGGCCATATGCCAACTCTCAGCCCAAGCTGCTGTCCTTCCTCTGCCCATCAGGCCCGTGCACTTCTCTCCCCTCAGCATGTTTTTGGAAGAAGTAACAGCCCCTCACCTAGAAAGCTGCCACCCACAGCAGGGCACAGAGCCCAGGATGAGCAGCCTTCCTCCATGCCACTCACCAGAAAAGCATGGTGCCAGCAAATAGAAGGAAAGGCAGCAATCAACGCTCAGAATAATTGGGTACAGTTTTGAAAGTCTTAAGACAGGTTTTGGTCTTGTCGCGGTTTCAAGCATGACACATCAAGGAGACCCCTTTCTCCCTTTTTGGGGAGAAGGAAAGAAAAATTACCCAATTAAGATAAGGAGAGATAACAAATTTACTACAAATTGTAAAAGAATATAAGATAATAGTAAGAAAGAGAGTTACAATTAATAACTCAAAAGGGAGAGAGAGGAGGGTCATGACCGTGCTGCTGCTCACTGCATTGCCAGAATCCAGAAAACCCCCTCACTCCCGTCACGGAATTGGAGATCATGTGGAAGCACCTGGGAAATGTAGTACATCTCAGTGCATCTTCCTCCTGGAGAGTCAGAACTTACCTGACACTGCTAGAAAAATGGGAAGTACATCTCCACGGTGCACTGTGCCTCTGCACCCAACAGCTTGTTGCAGGATGTCATGATATGGAATACTGATACAACCAAGACAGGTCGTTAGAGTGAACTATGAAGGAATATACTTATAACAGTTTCAGTTTAAATCCTTTTCTGCATTCGCTACAATTGCCACTGCAGAATATTTGAGATTTGAACTATCCACCTGATAGCTGATTAGAGAAAACACTATTACAGGTGTAAATACAAAGTCACTTCATGTGTAGGCTCACTTCCTAACAAAATTGTCTGCAGTTTAGGGACTTCCAGACACACTTTTTCTTGATTAATTATCTAGTGGACACTCAGGATAAAAAGCACATTGCACAACATAGTAACATTTTTCGTTTGGAGATCCTATTCTCAAACTGATTTTAAACAGTTAATGTGCTCCTAATTTTGTTCTCATTAGAATAATATGCAAAACCACTCTCATGCATTGTAAGCAAAACAAATCATTACATGCACCTCTTCATTACAGCAGGGCCTTGGGACTTTAAGAAGAAAAGAAAAAAAAGATCTCTCAGAAATATTGTAGAGCTGTACATTTCCAGTGTTATGATTTAGTATTGTAATCAACATTATAGGCATCTTGGATAGCATTTTTATCCTCTTTCACATTAAACTTCACACAATATAGTCATACAGAAAATGATGATGACAACACACGTCATTTTTCCTCCTGTATCAACAGGTACAGCTGTTGATCAGTATCAACCAGTGAACAAAATGCAATAATTCAGTATCATGGACAAGATATTTCAAATCAATACTCTACAAAACCCATCTAGAATATGCCATATGGTACAAATTATGCAAACTCATCACCAAAACTACCACAGGGTGGATAAAGGACAAGATAAAAATTGGTATTTCCAGTGAATGTGGTTTCCTCAAAACTAACTCGGACAAGGATGGTTACCTCACTCCCTTCTGCCCCTCCCCCATCCCCACATCCCCCCGTAAGGAAATAAAAATGTAAATCTTCACCGTTTCCAGTCTATAAAGTACCAAAAGAAAGCTAAATTGCTTTGCTAATCTTAGATTTTGCAAAGTAGGCTGATCTAAGCTGCACAAGAGAAAAAAAAATACACACTTAACAATTAATGCCATTGTCTCTTAAGATGCAGGTGTGTTGACCAGTAATATGAACGTCTCTAGAGTAATTATTCTTTATACGAATAATAAGAAACAGTATCTTAATTACTTATAGGTATGCAGGGCACACAGCTGTTTAGAAAGATTTGATACAGTGCACTATCACAAGGGTGCAGAAAGTAACCCTCTAAGAACAGCACAGTAATCTATATCAAGAGTAAAGCCACAGTCATAGAGGATTAAGAGAAAATAGTACTAGGTAAAGATTGATACTGAGTGTGGTAATTAGATTTGAAAATTTGTTTTATGAGAATGAGGAATTTTAGCAAGAATTCTTACTCTACAGTTACTTGTAGAAGCTAACTAATCTTACTAATCTTTATTTACACAAGACGCCACAAAGAATAAAACAAAAATTTCTCAGTGCTTCAAGGGTATTGGTCTCAAGGAGAAAGACAGTAAAGACAGAGGGCTGCACTTTGTGCTAACAGTGTCAACTCAGTCCAATCTGCAAGCTTCTCACCTTGCCCCCTGAGGAGCACACACACAGCTGTGCATCCTCTCCCAACCACCGCGTGGCTGCAACTAGCCAAGCATCACTCAGCTTCTTTCCTTGGCCACAGTTTTCCTTATGGCCATCACCTATGGAGGACTGAAGAGTCTTCCCAGAGGAAATTACACTGCATTGTGATTGCACTGTGGTTGCTTCTTCTGTTCATGCCCCTACAGAGGCTTTGTTTGGGCTTTGATCTTTTCAGATCATTTCTCCCCTGTATGGATGAGAGTCCTCCAGGGAAAACACAGATGCGCCAGGAAGTGGTCTGATGATTCAAAAGCTGACAATTCCCTCCCAGGGACAGATTCAAAGCCTGCTAAAAACAGGGAATTTTTTTTCCCCCCCATGAACTTCAATAGAGACTGGATCAGAGACAACGTGGTGTTCAACCTGCACTTCAGGGCTGGAGTGAGGCAGCACAGCATTTACTGGAGCCCATTTATTTTTATTTGATGAAGTACTCTCATCATTAATACCATGTGACATTTATTCTGAGGATCCAGTCCAAATTTCAATTTACCTACTTACATTATGCCTACCTAAACTCATAGTTTCAATTTATTAGATAAACTTATTTACTGTAGTCCAGGTGCTACTACAGAGTTCCCTCTCACCTTGAAGGCAGCTATATGTCACTCGTAAGTTAATTTTCATGACTAGTTAAGAGTATTTCATGAAGTGTTTGTGTGTAGAGAAGAGAGGAGGAAGAATAAAAGCATATATCCTAATAAGACTGTCTAGTTATACACTTGTTACACATTTGTTGCCTGGCATACAGATATATTTAACGATAGGACTGCCAGATTTTATTTTGTGCACATATCCCCTAAGTATACATGTAGATCACTCTGAAAGTTATGCCTCCCATTTATTTTCACAGAAACTACAAAAGATACAAAGAGCACAATAACACTATTTGATAGAGAAAATTCTCAGCTATTCTTTTGTGTCTCTATTACAATCTAATTTCATCTGCAAAGGGCTCTTCTCTTGAATCATAAAATGGCTTGGGTTGGAAGGGACGCCAAGGATTATCAAGTTCCAACCCCTCTGCCACAGGCAGGGCCACCAACCTCCTTGAGTGGGACACTGTAACACTGTTTCCTTCTAATATCTCTCCTTTCTCCTCTGTACCTTCTCATGACCGTAAAACACAGTACAGTAAATACAACTGATCTATTCACTAATAATTTTAGAAAAATGATTTTAGTAGTAGTAGTAGTTGCAGTCAAACTTTCATTGTCTTAGTTAAAAGCATGTCAGTATGGGAAGAGGGTTTTGCTTTTGTTTGTTGGTAGGGGCTTTTTCTGTATGTACAGTTTTTTGTTTGTTCTACACTTTAAGAAAGCAGGACCAAACTAAGGGAAAAAAAAAGCCAGCAATCAAGAATTGCCAGGAAAATTTACTTTTAAAGAAAACATTTGCTAGAATTTTACAAATGTATGCATTTACAGTAAATAGGTTCGAACTTTGATAAAATCGACATTTTTCCTTCTCCCAGGTGACTATATCAGGGCTTTGATTCTAGCTCTAATTTGAGGGTTTTCAGAGATGATTTAAAGTTTCAAACATCATCGGCCTGTTCAAGCTTCTCCTCCAAGACTTCACAGAAGTTTTTTTGCTGGTATCCAGTCATGAAGGCAAGCATACTTCAAACTTCTCTCTATCACAGCCTTGCTATTTTAGTATTCAATTTCTCTAGTGCACTGTTGGCATAGGCTTCCTGTTAATTAGACCTAGTCATCAACAAAAACAAGCTCATACAACTCAGTCTCCAAGCTACCAGCACAGTAGCCATGATATCTGACTTTTAATGAGTATCTACAGTGAATAATTAAGTTAAATGCTCCTTCTCCAAGAAATCTCATCTCCAGACGGACTTTATAAGGTATAAGTTGTAGCTTATACTAGCTTATTCAAACAGACACAGAGGTACAGAATTTTTCTACTGTTCTGCCTTCACGTAAGGAAATATTCCCAGTAATAGACAAAATAAGAGTTGCACATATTTCCTTAAATTACTTTCCTTCCTTGTTCCCACTAAACATTCATTTTCCAACATCAGTCTCTCTAGAATAGTTCAGGATATTTGTTCTCATGTTCCTGGACTTGAGAACATCCATCCTTTTCAGTTCACCATCTCTGACTAATGTTGCTAGGCACGCAACTTAAACAAGCCTTCCTCTTTGAAATTGAGTCACTTTGCTATTTGTATTCTGCCCTAAAAAGAGTTTCTGGGAGACTCCCCCAGCTTACACATGTCTTCTGAAGTACCTCTGAAAAGATCATGCTAGTTATCTAAAACAAATGAAGACAAATCTCAAGCTTCTTGAGCAATGACTGTCACTGAGTTTGAATGGTTTCAACATATAAAAAACTGTAAACCAAACTTTACATACTTTTTTTCAAGTTTTAGATAAATACAGGAACTAAGATGTTTTCTTGATCAACTGGACAGAGGATGACTCTGTTTTCTCACACTGAAACAACTTTAGGATATTTAGAGCTAGACAACACCTATAGGAGGGCTGAGAAAACTGATCTCCTAAAAAATGACCTCATTTAGTGGATATGGGAGTTCAAGACTGAAAGGAATCACCATAGAGGCGATGTAATGTTACAAATATTTTCAAATCTAGATTACTTTTAGCTAAAGCAATATCAAACACAAAGATTTTCCTTAAGCCTGAAGCCTAACTACAAAACTGGGCCAACCTTCTGCCACCTTGCTGTCATGACGAGAGGAATTTCTGTCACAAAGCTAATCTAAACCTAATACTAATATCTGACTTCCTCCAATGTCTCATCTCCAAATCCAATCATGTGTCATTAACATTTGGATTACAAGAAATACGATTCCTGTGTTCAGGTATACCCAAGACTTCCAATAAATGTTATGGTCAGGTTTGGATGCAAGTAATGCGAGTGGCAAGAAAGCAGGAGCTATTTTTGTTACCATTTATGTTAACTCTTTTGACATGCAGAAAGCACGTAGAGAATGCCTGAACTTCAAGAACTGCTAACAAAACGCAAATAATATTTCTGAACAGCTTAGTCTATCTTTCAAAACTTCTTATTGCACCAAATCTTCTTCTGACATGTGCTGTTTTCCTGAATTTCAGCTGAATGGCTCTGTATCTTTTTACTCCATTACACCATTTCTGAAATGAAACATCAGAAAAGCATGCTAGCTCTGGAACCATTATCAGTAGTGCTGGACACAAACTCACAATGCCACATAACCAAATCATAGAATGGCTTGGGTTGGAAGGGACCTCAAGGATCATCAAGCTCCAACCTCTCCTGCTGCAGGCAGGGCCACCAACCTCCATATCTAATACTAGACCAGGTTGCCCCGGGCCCCATCCAACCTGGCCTTGAACAACTCCAGGGACAGGGCATCCACACCCTCTCTGGGCAGCCTGTTCCAGCACCCCACCACTCTCTCTGTAAAGAACTTCCCCCGATATCCAACCTAAATCTTCACTCCAAATCCCACAGCCCTAATGAACCCATACAGTTAATAATAGTTTGGGGCTTTTACATAGTTTTCTTTTCCATGGAACATGGAAAGAGAACTGCAGTATGAGAAAAACACTTCCTCACTTGCCTCATCCTGAGGGAGGAGGACACCAGTCATCTTCAATGGAACTGGTAAGGCTCCTCTATGAATGCTATTTGACTCCTTCTGAAATATTTAAAATACGGTTAGGGGAACTTTGTTTTGTGTGTCATATCATTCTTTCCTACTGTAGTCACTTAGCAGTTTGGATATTTCACTGCAGGGGAGCCAAATCCACACTGGATAGAAACACCAAAAAAAAAAAAAAGAAAGAAAAAAAATGGCATGAATGAATGAAAAGTCAAGAAAATAAAAACTATAACAACCCCTTTCTCCTAAACCAACATTACTTTATTTTTGTACCAAATCCCTTCTAGCTAGTTAGTTATAATTGCCAGAGAATAGAATAACAGAACAAGATTTATCTTTTAGATACTTGAACTATCCAATTTCCTGGAAAGAGAAACACAGTAAAACCATACAAATACTTTCCTGAATAATTTAAAAAATCTTCAACATTGTAACACTTTTCCCTCCTCTCCTGAATTTTTTTGACATTTTGCTACTTCACAAAACCTGGAGCTGAGCTGCATCTAGAAGTTACTAGCCTGTGCTCCTCACGAGGCAAAACAAGTCACTATGTACATGCACCGTAACATTCTAGACAAAAAAAAAAAAAAAAAAAGATATTTATTTAAATTAATCACTGCACAAATGAATCTATAAGAAACTATTGGTAGGAAATCTGACAAAGAATAAAGGAGGAGGCTAGAGAAAAGACCCTGCAAATTGGTTGCCATGGGCAGGTACCTGCACAGGGACTCCCCGCAATGGGACTGTACAAGTGAGCGGGTCTCCCTTTCCACCTAGAGCACTCTGACGAAATGAGACTTTGCCATAATTTAGAAAATGAATACTGTGTTTTTGTCATGAGATAAACAACAGTTGTACCTTAAAAAAAAAAAAAAAAGTCACCCACCACAGTTTCAACAGATTGCCCTGAGCTATAGTTTACAAAACAATCAACCCATATCAAGTTGTAGCTTTGAAAGGGGTTATAGCTAAAAAAAAAGTTTTACTGCTGGAAAGCCATCAGAGAATTAGCTTTTTGTTAGCTACATCATCATTACAAGAGGTTTGCTAGTAAATGTAAGATTAAATGTTTGTTCTAGATCTCATCAACACTAAACACAAGGCTGAAATGTCTGTGGCTCACTTCCAGGCAGCAAATTAGAGAGTAATCGGCAGTGTTACTCCAGACAGGGCCTGATGCTTTTATCGACTGCATCACCATCTCATGCAAAACCCAATGTTAAGTCAATAGCTCTCGTTGGAGGGGAGCCACTAACTCACTGTTCCTGTCAGTATTCCTTATCTAATTACAAATGGGCTCCAGTTAGAGCAACTTTATCTCCTTAGCACAGTGAACCTCAGCCACAACTTTCAGCTCAGTTTGACCCATACGCACTACTATTCTGCAGCTACCATGGACTATTCCTTCTAAAAATTCCCTTCTACTTCTCCCTTGGCAATCTTTATTTTAGTGCAAAACAAACAGTAATTCAAAACCACAATTTCAGTGATATCGAGGAAAAAAAAGTTTTCAGAATCACTGGAAATATCTTACATCTGGACAGCTCATACAAATTGTAAGCAAAGGAGACACTGATCCAGTTTATAAAAGCTGAACTATGGCAAATCAGTGAGGCATATATTTTGCTCTCCCTTTTAACTGCTCCATGGTATGGGTAAAATTAGCAGGCAGAACTTCCTTGAATAAAATGTCATACCTTTAGCTGACTTCCAGACTAGGAAGCACGTGTCAAATTGTATTGTCTAAATCTGACTTAAAGTAAAGCTGAGATTAAAAGCTAGAAAAAACATATCCCAGTGCTGAATGTTTCTTTGACTAAAGTAGAAAATAAAGCCCTGGTAAAGGGGAAAGTCTGCTCTCAGACTAAGAGAAAAAAACTGTTAACAGTGGATTTGTGAAAGCCTCTTATAAACACACTGCTTCCTCCACTCACCATACCACTGTTGTTTGTGTTGGTTTCTTTTTTTTTTTTTTCCTTCTTTTTTGGCTTTTTGTTTAACTACTATTGGGATCCATTTCCCTCCACTGAGAACATACTGCAGAGAACTCCCTAATCAATACAGACTCTTCAGTCCTTCAGCAAATAAACAGGAGTCACAAATTCCTTCTGAAATACAATCAGTAAGAGAAACAAACATGTTTACAAATCAGCAAGAATAACTCAACCCTGCTTAAGCCAAGAGAGCTCAGTGTTTACAGATTTCATATGGCAGACAGGAGCTCACTGTTTGCCATACCACTGAGCAGCCATTTCAGTCCTTTAACTAAGCTCAAGGGTAGGTAAGAGCTTGTTCCTGCCCACAGCCAAGTAGGACTCTTAGTTTCAGCCAAGATAGAATTTTTTTCTTTAAAATGTCTGGTATGATGCTATATTTTGGTTCTAGGAGAAAAACACTGATGTTTATAGTTGCTGCTAAGCAGTGTTGTACAGAGCCTAGGCCAATTTGCAGCAAAAGGCCCAGGGAGCTGGGAGGGAACAGAACTGGGACAGCTGACAAATTGGCCAAAGGGATATTCCATACCATATGACTTCATGCAGGAGTTTTGAAGGGGGTGGGAGTTCATCTCTCTCTTCCATTACTCAGGGGGCTAGCTGGGCATTGGTCAAGGGCTGGTGAGCAATTGCTTCTGCATCACTTGTTACATACATTTAGGTGTATATATATATATATACACACATATAGTTGTTACTGTTATCTTTTTCTTTTTCTCTATTTTAGTAAATAGTTTCATCTGAACCCACAAGTTCTACAGCCCAATTCCCCCCCATTTCTCTCCCCAGTCTCACTGGGAAGGTGGGGGGAGTGAGCAAACAACTGTGCAGTGCTCAGCCACCTCCCAGGTTAAATCACAACAGACCCTCACCTGTAGAAGGCAAAGATCATTGTTCTGCTTCCTTTTATTCTGCTCCCAACACAAGTCAAAGTCTTTGGACGACTAAAGAATGTTTAATGTAAAGAGGAAAGACCAAAAACTAGCAATAAAGCTAAAAACTTTACTGTGGGAAAACCAAAGGGAATAGTCATTACAGGGCCACAAATTTCAAAACAGCTATGGGTAGCTGAACAGTTTTAGCTGAAATTCAAAACAAATAGCTTCAAAAACAAAAAGGTCATTCAGCAACTAACAACCATTATGGACCATTTTGCTGCAGTTCTGGTGACAGGTGAGAAAGAAAGTACTTATATTAGAGCACAAGAGTGAAAGACAGACATAACAGGGATAGAACACGAGACGAAGTGTGACAGATCTCATCTGATCAATATATGTGTTTTCTGCCGATCTTTCTAAGCGTTACAAAAACTCATTGCAGGGAAAATGAAATCACAGAATATTTCAAATGCTTCTGAGTTTGTTCTACAGTCCTTGTCAGCAATATTCGTAATTAGATCATGTAATTGGTAATCAGAAGAGAAAATACTTAAAAAAGTGATCTGAGTTGGCACAGAAGTTTCATACTCTCTTTATCTGGCTTTTTGAATATTACTAAAAATTACAGATTAGAGGATGAAAAAGCAAAGTAGAATTTACTACCTAGAAGAGTATGTGCTAGCATTTCAATAAACTCAGAAAGCAATGTCAGCTCTGGGCGCTTCTTAATATGATCAGTGAAGTGGGAAGTGAAGTTCGTTCACTGAATTATGATTTCAAAACACTCAGGCCACAGATGTGGTGGTATCTCTTCTTTTAATGTTGACCAGAAATAAAAGAGGCAAAAGAACAGAAAAACCTTTATTTACCAAATGAATAGAGCACAATAACCTCAGCTTCTACTTGCGCTGTCAAGTTGGTTTTTTTTATGTAATGTAGTATGACCCTAAGGTGCATTCTCTGCCACTGTACTCGCAATATGAATGAGAAAAAAAAGACAACAAACTTAGCAGACACCTTCAACTCACCACGACATATATTTACAAACAAGGGATTAGAGCTAAGGAAAGAGTAAAGGCAAATCAAGTATGGCAAGAGCAGGCACAGAGATCAAACTTTCAGACCTGTAATATATCCACAGCTAAATCGAGCAGATTTTATGATGTGCTCAGTTCAATCTCACACTGAGATCTCTACAGGAAAGAAACAGTACCAACTTACACTGTACTATTAAAAACTTTGTGATACAAAGAGCAAAGTAGCTATGTAAGTTTATTTATACTACTAAATCTATACTACTTTTTTCTACTTCAATGGGAAAGATAACACATGAGATTAGCATCTGCCTACTTCTCCGGTACTTAGACAACATTTTTCTTTGTTATCGTAATTCTCTCCTCTTTACCAGTAACTTTGTTGACAGAAGATGAAAATAAAGAGATGCTTTCATCTTTCTCACCTTATTTCAGAGCACCACAAAGACTAAAAGAGCCCCTTTCCTCACTAGGCAGGAAAAAATGATAATCCCCCCTGAACTGTTATGGAATCATTAGACAAGAGAAATAATGTCAAAGTTTGAGAATTATCAAAAAGCCTGAAATAAAGAAAGAAACTGAAGTTCAGACTACCTGATTACCTGATACAAATGAGCAAGTGATCTGAGACACTAATATTAGCACAAAGTATCATGAGAGCATGAAAGACTCATGTATCCCGGAGAAGAACTGCAAAACATTTACTGCAACAGACTTCCAATGCTGACACACAAACTAAGGCTGAATTTATTTTGCTGCATAATGTTCATACAATTTGTTATCATGCTGTTATAAAATTAGAAGCTTGTGTTTTCATATACTGATTACTTACATGCAAAGTATTAAAAAAATATATTTCTATAGAGGACAAGACTGAGCACTCAGTCAGATTTCACTGACATAAACCTATTAAACTTTGCTAATCAACTTGAATAATAGAGAAGCTAAAGGCCATTTTGAGAAACCTAACCAAGTCAGTCACAAATACATGGCATGTTATGTACATATGAATACATTCCAGTGTTCTGGTGAATGTATGGGTTTATAAAAAGCTAAGTACAAGATTGGTGCCATTAATTTAAGAAGGTTTTCAAAATGACTGAAAAAAGCCTGAAACTTTCACTTGTTAGTGTCTAGACCATTAAGCAATAATTATTTTTTTCTTTGAAAAAAAAAATATAGCCACGGGAGGGAGGTTAGTTCCCGATACAAATACACTTTAAACTGCAGGACACCAGTTCTTCTTTCATCAGTCTCCTGAGGGCTGGTACTATGGAAATACAAAGCATTAAAAAGAAAATGGACCAAAAGAGCAGAATCACATTGATATATTTTTTTAAGCGGCAGATTGATTGTTTTACACAAAAAGACCAAGTAAAATAATCACAAGATATACTACTTACAAAGCTCTTCTCTTTAAATTATTGCATAATAAATAATTAAGTCTTCCACAAAAGCTTAAAGTACGTAAGGACTAAACAATTTTAAGAGTTCAGAAGAAAAGCAACACCCATTTGAAACAACTCAACTGCCAACTACATTAAAATAATCAGCTAAAAATTTAAAAAATATCAAAATTGTTCTGTTATTTATTTTCAGAGACTCACGTTTCCCTACAAACTGGAGATATTACTCAGAACAAGAGTTGCTGCAACATAACGTCCCTCTATTGCCATCAAAGCAATTTCTTTCTTATGCAGAAATCAGGAATCAAAACTATTTAAAACTTTAAGTGACGTATGTTAACCTGCTGTTTTCAAAGAGATACAGATTCTTAAAGAAGATAGAAGCAGTGAAGATCTTTAACATTAAAAAGGCTGTGCCTCAAAATCTGCCCTCCAGCTATTTGATTCATGCCACTTAGTCCAGAATCCTGTTCAGCTTTTACAGTCTATAGACAGGGACCAAAACAACTGGCTGCAGAAAAGGAAAAACATGCTGCAGCAGCCTAAGGCCAGCTAAGGGGCAATGCAAAGCCAAGGTCTTAGGTCCTGTGCCCTCCATCCACCAGGGACATCCAGCCTCAGGAACGCTCTGAGAAACACTTGTTTCAATATCAGTATCATGCAGTGTTATATTAGAGAGTGTTCAATCTCCCTGTCTGTATACGGCAAACTCAAATCCTTCCCAAAGACAAAATGCCAGAGAGCCTGAAATACTCCAGTCATGAGACTTCTGGCCCCTTGACCACAGAACTGTCTTTTCAAGGTCAGCTTTCTGACCTTAATCTGATGAGGAGCTTTTTGTGCACATTTCTAGGGTATCAGCTATTTATGCTGAAATTACAGATATATTAGATAGAGCACAGAGTGTAAAAAATACCCTTTATATCAAAACAGAGCTATGAATAATACTGAAGGAGCCATTTCACTCTAGTTCCATACTTCTGTTATTACATATATACATTTCCTTCACTGACTAGCACAGTACTTCTTGAAAACACATATTAAGGGCTAACATCACATTCTGAGGCTCAGTTAAGAACCTACATAATCCACAGAAAATTGAAATCTGAAGGGTCACTATTAATTTTGCAATCACATTGCTGACTAAAAAAAATGAACAGTATGTTATTATAAATGACTACTGTGATTTGCTCTGATCACAAGAGACGAGAAAACATCTACATTTGAGAACACTTCCTTTCAGTTTCTCTCTGTGTGGGCATTCTTTTCTACATAGATGCAGATTAAAAGAAAAGGAAGGTCTTTGGTGACCCACAGAAATGACAAGCGACCTCAAGGCAAGTAAGTTATTAAACAAAAGTTAACTTCAAAAATAATTTTTAAAAATGTATTTCAGTAGCTACCCTACATGATGGAAAAACACTCTTACAGCATTTTTGATCTCTCATTTTTCTGATAGCTAAAACTCTCAAATTTACTTCTCTGATACATACGCAGGTTGGCCAAATTTTTTGCTGACACACTTCTTTCTCATAAAGTTTCTGTTTTCAATCTCAAAGAGAATTATTGGAAGAAAACCTTTCTTGTGCTGAGACATTCACCTGCACCAGAATTTCCAGCAGTCATCAAATGCTGCCTAATACAGAGGACAAGCTACAATATCAGCCCTCTAGAGACAGAGTTCTTGACTTGTTTACACAATTAAGGAGTATAATGTTACCTTAAAAAAAAAAAAAGTTTTTTTTTTTTTTTTTTTTTACATTTGAATCTGTTACTTTTGTGAAAAAGCAATTAGCCATGCACAATAGGTTACCTTTTCTATTAAAGTGCTTACCTGAGGTCGTGCTGATGAACTGAACAGGTATTAATTCAAAATAAATGATTTAAAGGATTTAAAGACCTAAGGTAAGCTTAGCTTACTGAAATGAACAACAACTGATCGTAAGAATCAAAGATCCTCCTTTGAGATCCAACGGCTTTATTTTTAAGAGCTGTATTGTGTTGAATGAGTAGAGATGAAAATCAAAGGTCTTAAATATTCTGATTGCTTTAAAAACTTGAAACTCTATTCCTAGTATTAAAAAAAAAAAAATACATTCAAGAAAAAAGGTGCAGGTTATTTGTTTCAAACCCTGACTTCGTTCTGTGACACCTGAAGGCTAAGAGGAAGTCCAGTGCAATACTGCAATACTAACAATTGATGCACTATTTGTAAGGACTGTCATTTTTCTTGTCAGTTAAAAAGAAAATATTACAAGTCTTATTTCAATTTAGGAAATCTCATAGCATCCCTACATATTTTATTTTCAAATTATTTACTTTACATAAGCTGCACTTACGCTCCATGAATTAAAATTCATTTGGGCTAATCGTTTTGAAACACTGGTTGTGCAATTTTTAGTAGTTTGACCATCTAAAGTCTCCTAGGACTATTTAGCAATTCTAGAATGATGCTCAAGTGAAGCGCCCAAAAAACAGCAATTACCAAATTCTGTCATTATTTTCACTATTTACAAGAATAGCCATTAAAACACTCCCAATCTTTAATAAAACTGCCTGGATAATAACAGAGTAGAATGTTACTCTTTTCCCTGTATGTTTAGAGAAAAGTGCTTTTATTTACACTGCAAATGCTACTAAAAAAGTCTACTTAACATAATAGAAATTAATATTTAAGAAATACTGTCAATCAGAAATCTGAACTTTCACCCAAAGATGTACTGAGATCATTAAGTCTGAACAAATGTATGCCTTGAATAATTTGGTAATCATAGGGCAGTCTGTACCATTTCTGTAAAACCGTATTCTTTTCAGCATCACTCAGAGGTGTGCACTGGAAGAACGATGTAGATTCAACTGAGGAGAAAGACTGCATAATACTATCATTTTGAAAACCAGTAACCTCTGATTGCCTCACGTCTTTGGTCTTTTTTTACTTTAACCTTGAGAGTCTCTTGAAAACACAGCACAAAAGCTTTCAAAACTGCTAGCAGTCATTTCCATATGGCTCAATCTACAATGTCAGTTTACTCTGTCTCGTTACCTGACATCTCCACTCTATTCAGGGTTCATCAAACACAGCCACTCTTCTGATTAATGGCTAATTTATTATTTGCCTTGCAAATGTTTATCTGCAGGGAGATGAAGTAAATATACTTCAGCTCTGACAAGCACCATGGCCACTCTCACCCTGCCTGATGGAACGGTCAGTCGATGCTGTCCCTGAGGAGCCATGCCCTGCCTTAGGTTTCCCAGACAGTCCTCTGAAAGGTGAGGCATCTATTTTTAATGAGCCCGGTACAAAATCAATTAGCTGATGGCTTAGAAAGGGTAATTCATAATCACATGTATCTAGCTTTCCATGAGATCCATAAAAAATAAACTCCAATACCAATCTCAAGCATTGGCACTTTTTTTGCAGGCTGGAGAACCACTGCTTACAAATTAAGGTACAAAAAGCTTGTATCATTGTAACCACCTTCCACATCAGTCATCAATCTGAAAAATGCTATAGTACTGAGAGGGAAAAAAAAAAGGTACCCAAGGTAAATACATTATCAGAAAGTACAGAAGAAGACAAGTGTCTGATGTAATTCTCTAATGCCATTCAGTTAGGACAAAACCATCTTCATATGTCACATTACCATATCTCTGCTGCATTAGGCAACTTATCCTAAAGTGCCATTTGTTACAAAACTTTTCTTGCACCTGGAAACACACAGGTTTCAAATCATGAATCCTATTTGTGATGATTCCTCTAAACTCACCAGTATAACCTCATCTTGGGGGTGAGCAGACGGGATATTAGAAACTTTAAAAAATTATATGAAAATAAACTAACTCACACGCACAGTAGTGTCATTAAATAATGCTTAAGCATAAAGAGTAAACAAGAAAAACTGGGGTAACAAGTAATATAAACCTAGTAACAACTCATTGTATTTGAACCTCCTTTATTATGCATAAAATAAGCTATTCTTGGTCAATTATTTGCCAGACAACATTGTCAATATAGCAGGTGGAAGCTTTAAAATATTACTGCAACAGTCCCAGCTGCTCAAGGGTCTCCATCACGAGCTGTGAGCAGCAGGAACAGATTTCTCTTTTAGGTGCTGTTTCACTGAGATCCAGGAGGTACGATGGCTGGACTGAAACTAATGCCTGCTATTTTATTACATTGGTCCATGACATCAAAGGCAGACAACGGTGATACAACTCAGTAGAGGCTGAAGCTTCCACCAATATTCCATTTCATTTTGTTGCCATATGACAGATGGCAGCAGAGGGGCAGTCTAACAGAATGGATGGAAATGCAGAGGAAGCAAAGGTGTGTAACTAAATTCCTCAACATGGAAAAAAATGGCACCGACTGACACTCACTGATGCTTGCTGAACATTTATGGAGAACAAACAGTGGATGTGAGCACAGTGAGGCAGTGGGTGGTGTGTTTTAGCAGTGACAACGGTGACAGTGGGTCAGCTCTGCTGAGGCAAACTTTTACAAGAGCAGCACGCAGGATTTTTTATTATTTTTTATTGAAACATAAAAAAGGAGAGCAACAAAACACAAAAATAGTGTGATATTTGACCTTGTTTCTGTGAAACTAACACATCAGTCTGGTTTGATGGCAGTAGCTATAATTCTTAGCGATCTCTCAAGGTGTTTGTCAGAGATTTTTGATGAAATTTAATTTTTTGTGTTTTACATCCTTGAAAATAGTTGTTTACATACTACCAAAAAGCGATGACACAAAGAAGGCATGCGTAATGCAATGGAAGTGCAGCAATGACAGCAGAGCAGCAAGGTCCTAGGCTGCAGCAAGTGAGGATTTGCTTAAATGCAACAGCAGTGGGCACAGAAATAAAGGAAAGACACTTACCTTTGGAAGGCCTCAGGTATGCAGGGATCTCCAGCAAGATACCCTTGCCTCCACTGTCAAGCCTTAAATGAGGTTGGCAAAAGGGTGGATCCTGGCTCCACTCCTTCCTGGAATTCAGGTACATTGCTTGCACCTGAGCTCCCCTGGGTTGACCCTGCCTTCCTACCAGGTGCTCAATCACTGGTTCAGGCCATGACTTGCATTTCCACCAAAGCATGACTGTAAAGAGAAGGATATTCCTCTCTGGTAAGACAGGGCTTATAGAAGTCCAGTAGAGAGACATCAGAGTTTTGAATTGAATATCTGATTGAAACTCTATACATTTCATTTGGAAATTTGAAGGTCATGTATTTATATCAACTGAAAATGGAGTTGCAAATGCATTAAAGAATTGATGAGTTTTCCAGCAATCTTGAAATCCGTTCTCAAACTCCTTTATAACAATGGAAAGTACAGTAGCACATTTTTCCACCATTCACAGGTGTTCAACCAGTGCATCAAAATGAATAAAATTATTTGCAATCACTTCAGTCAGCATTGCAGCACACCATCCCCATGCACTGGTTTCAGGTCACAGTGTCAATATCACACTGATATTTGATTGGTGATGGTGTGTGCCTGGGGCCAGGCCAGGCTGTTGGGCAGGACAGAGCTGCCGCCATGATGGCACAAGCCAAGGGACAGGCCACACTGTGAGCTGAGATAGGTCGCCTGTGGCCCATGGGTTGGGCACGACTCCATTATAACCAAGATCAGAGACACAGACCTATGGTAAAAGAGAACAATCATTCCTAAAACAGCTGCCTCCATTATCTCTCCTTCTTCCAAAGGAAGTGGCATACAGGGAACTGAGTGCTCTGCTCTCTCTCATGCTTGCTGCGGGAGACCTTGAGAAACAGACCAAAAATTAGTCTCACTATGATGAATACTTGAAGTAAAAGTTCAAAATAAATGTAAGTGTACTGTCAAAACGGTAACTGAGGATTCAGAAAAGTACATCTGAAATACCCTTTGAAAAGGTTCCCTCAGAGAACTTCTAGGAGGAACATCAAGAAAAAAATGAGTGAAGAGGAGAATGCAATTGATTGGAGACAAGTTAGATGTGTTTTGCACTGTAAATATTATTTTAGTCTGCGTAATCTAGACTGACAGGTTAAATACATTAATGCAAACACATAGTATCCTCAAAGTTTATTATGTGACTATCTGTCTGGGTAGTATTTAGAAAAATGTCCAGCAGGAAATGGGTATGCACTTTCTTGGGCTTTCTTAGTTTACAAATTTGGTAGTAATCTACATCATTTTGAAGCTCTGCAAAAAAGCTGTCTTTTAATTTCAGAGGGTCACCTGAAAACAGAGTTCCCTGAAGCTTAACTCCCAATTAGATTTCTACTGAGTTCTAGCAACAGTCAATAACTTCCCCAGGGTTAATTTCTATGTGGGTTGAGGAATACCCAGTGCAGTTTATGTCATTGTCTGAGGCGGGACACTCTGGTCTTGTTATTCAGACATCATATATGTAACTAGTCCTGACAACTGCTGATTATATCTTCTTTAAAGCGCTGCTGCCTTTTTTTGTTTGCCAGTTATCCTCTGGTGTATATGCCAATGCAGACAATGTCCCATCACTGTAATTGTCACTCAGCTGTCTGTCAGCGATGAGAAGAAAAGGGTGACAGCCTTGACATCCCACCAATCATCCCTCTGGAAAATTGATATTGTCCTCCCCAGTAAACAACAGCTAAAGAATCGACCAGCCTTGCCGGCACATCCTTGAACAATCAGCTTCCATTAAGGGCAGAAGCCACACATTTATCCCACTGTACTCCAAATCAATAGTACACTGACTTGCTCTATGTTCAAGCATGCTACTGCTCAAGGTCTGCATTTAGCAAAGGCCATCTTCAAGTTTGAAAGACTTGAAAACATGATGGAGCTTTTGGGAGGTAAGTAAAGTCCTCTACTATCATGTAAAATATCTTATTATCAATTTCGCATGCCTTCCCAGGAAGTTTAGCGGATTTATTTTCTTGACTAAGTTTTATTTTCTTTAGCAGTGAAATTAAAATCCACATTAAATAATTAAAAAGCATTGGTTTATCCATTGTAGGCTTGCATTTATATATAGAACGTCAAAATTTCCCCTAAGACGTACTGTATAAAAACTGACCTTATTTAAAATGAACTTCACCACTTCACCATAGTTATACTGAAAATATTGTCCAGCTATCAGAACAGTTTGTTAAACACAAAGTCCCCAGTTGCTTATATATCAATTAGTAACCTACAAATGTAGGTTGCATCAGACAGACTGGTAATGCAGTAAAATCACTGCAAGGTGATATGCACAATCTTTCAAGTTTAGAAAACTAGTTATTCACATGAATACAGAATTTGTCTCTGCAGGAAAAGCAAAACAGAGGCCAGCACATTCACTTCACAACTTGAAAGAAAAAAATCAAAAACATTGCAAATCTGTAACTGCAGTTGTAGATTAGCACTTCACATTGACATGAGGTGCTAAGTCAGCAGCTGCTGTTGTATTACCCATAAACAACTCTTCTGTACATAGATTATCTAGAAATCAACTGGGGCCATTACAGTACCAAATCTCCTACACAGACTACAGGAAGCATGGCTTCCCTGCTCATTGACTTTACATTTTTAATATCAGAACCCCTCCATTCCCAATTTTGTAGCTTGACCCTCACTTGTAACCTTGAGGCTCGCCATCAGCACACACTGCAGTGACACTGCAGCAATGCCTCTCCCCACTGTCCCAAGTGCTCTTCTGCTTTCAGACTTATGCTGATGGGTACAGACTACCATTGTAGTGGTTTCTTGAGGCAAATGACTTGCTGAAGTCCAAATCACTCTGCCTCACAGCTTTTAACCTGCAAGTCCAGGGTAAGATCTCTTCACCCTCCCCTTCCAGTCTTACAGCTTATAACTTCAGTACCCCACAGAAAACAGAACAGAGATCAGTCAAATACAAATCCAACAGGCAGGTTTCTGTAATACTCATGCACACAAAGTTTGACCAACAACCAATGCACAAGACTTATACCTGATCACACATGGTCTCACAAGTGCTTCCTCCACTGTAAGCAAGAACATGCTGACATGAGCATGGGAAGGCCCTGATATACTATGTACTACAAGAAAAGCATTCAGGCTGCATGGCAGAGGACACTTCAGGAACACTGTTCACTCTTCTTGCCAGCTGGCCTCTAGCGAGAGGTCTTCTTTTCTCCCTCTGTCCTCTTTTCTCCTCGTTTTTGTTTTCCAGCTAATGTAACGTTGAAGTTGATGTATGCCATCAGCAGCAGACTCCACAAATAAAGCCTTGTGCACATAAGTGTGCCTGAACAGTTTGTGCAACATCATCAACAACTACTGACAGCAGATAAAATGACAACTGTTCATAACCAGAACAGAAGTTACATTTTCTCTAAATACAAGTAGTAGAATTGGAATTTCCAAATTATCACCATGATCACAACTTCATGCGTCTTGATAAAGTTTTACTACAGAACTACAATTATTTTTGATGGGAGATCATTATTCGCAGCATTAAACCCTCTGCCATTATTTGAACTTGGAAATGTTAAATTCTACATACACATACTTAAAAAGGCCACCTACTCTGTCTGCAATATGCTTTAGCTTTCTGAAGAAGCATACTAGCACTAAGAGGCACATTTTTAAGTTCAGTTTTTAAAGAAAAATTAAGGATTATCACAACAGTTTCATTTGTTTGGGGATCTAGGCACTAGTGGTGTAATGTGTAAACCATTAGGGAACTGTCCCTTTCACTTTGTTAAATGGACACAATCAATACCTTAATGGGAATGTTTGGAAGCATCCATAGGCAGATCAAAATTGTCACATTACAACACTTTTTCCAGCCTCTACACTAAGTTCATTAACTTTTCTCATTTGAATTACAAATTTCATTTCTCTGATTAAGATGAAGACATGGCTCTCATTTACAAGCTCAGATTTTTTGCTGTGCTAATGTTTTACAGGGAACGATAAAGTTAATGCAGTGGAGAGACATCATGTCACCCCTATTGGTATACAATTATAGACAAGGTCCCAAATTCCAATAATCCTGATGGGAGACAGACAAGAACATTCATAAAAAAATAGGAAAAATATTAAGTAGAGAGGCCAAAAGGCTAATTGACCCTCTTAGAAACATATTCATGCTTGTCACAAGAACATACTCTACAAAACCAAAATGTGTTATTTAATTTAATCTAATTTAATGAGCAAACACAGCCCTATTCTCATTCACATTGATCATTAAATTGCTAATTAAAACCTTTTAGAAAGGTTTAAGGTTTAAATGAAACACTTCCTTAATTTTATGGTACTGTACTCTGGAGAGCTGATAAAGCTTTGGAAAAGAATTACATCTTACAAAAACTTCCTTCTAAAACCACGTGTTCTTAAAACGCAAGGTTATGCACTACGGCACAGCACAACTCTTCAGCACAACTCTTCCATGAAAGTTTAAAACAGCGTTTCCAGAACATGCTAACAACACAGATAAGAATCGAGATATGAAAACCTCACTCTTCCGCACTGTGAATTTAGTTAGTAAAAAAATAAGCCTGAGCAAATGCCACATGCAGACTAATTTGTGAATTTAAGAATTACTAGAAGAAAAGATATCAAAGTCTGACTCAGCATCTGTTAGGGAAATAGAAATTGTGACAGAAGTGATATTCAGGCATATAACTTGGAGCTACTCTTTCATTTTCAGTTTGCCTTCAGAAGTAGCAAATATATAATCCTACTAAATTCCAGAATTTATTTTATATTACAGTAAGCACAAACTTTTTTTTTTTTTTTAAAGTCCACATCATAACAGGATGCTGTTCAGTTATAAACTAATGGTAGCTGAAGCAATATCTTTCCAAGATTCTCTATCCACCCTAAAATTAGCAAAATACTTTCAATACTGCCACCAAGCCTACAATTTCATAATTGAACTTCCCTACAGTATGCATTTGCTCCAATATCAGCATGGACACAAAATCCGATCTCTGCTAACTCCACCACAGCACACAACATGAACTCTGTGCTGGCCATATGCTTTCATGCCAACTCCGGGAAGGCTGACAACATGGCATAATGCCTGGTTGACGTCATGTTCACCTACCAAAAACATTCGGATAAATCTGAATTAGCAGCATAAATCTATAACTAATCTGCACTTCTCTGTCACTAGGCATCAGTTTTTGAGCCAGTAAGAGGAACTCTAGAGCTACAGTGGTAGTTGTAGCTCACTCTTCAGTACCTTGTGCATTCAAAGAGTGGATGCATAAACCTGTTCCCTGAACACTGATGAAGAAGCTTTCAGTGTCTTCATCTGAGGTTCAGTCTGTGTTGAGGGCAGGTAGGAAGTGGGTTCTTTCCACATATGTTCATGTGCATAAGAGATCTGTCACAGCCCAGTTAAGTGTAACTACTAAATCCTGTATAGAGTAGTATCAAGAATGGCTAATTTGTTGAGAGAAATCTCACTTGACTGCTCTCTCAGACCATTTTTCATAATCATGGATACTAATTTTGAATTCAATTTTAATTTCAAAGTAGGTAGTCTGGCTCAATTTAAATTCAAAGCAAGAGGTAGTAAAGATCATCTCCTGTTGTGACTAATAAACTTTGGTTCCCCTTGCATGGATGCAGAGAAGGCTACAGGGAGAAACAGAAGAAGAGGCAAGTGTCAGTGGAAATTAACGTGCATGGGACCACAACAGTTCAAAGGTAAGTATTTCAGTAGGAATATATGACCTTTGTTAATTGATTATACTTGTGTAATGCTATAATGGGAAGGACAGTACTGCAATAATAGCAGAGCGGCAAAGTTCTAGGCTACAGCAAATGAGAACGAGGCCAAATGCAGCAGCCACACAAATGAAAGACACAGAGCTGCTTGCCTTTGGAAGGCCTCAGGGTTGCAGGGATCTCCAGCAAGAGATACCCTTGCCTCCACTGCCAACCCTTAAATGAGGTTGGCAAAGGGGTGGATCCTGGTTTCACCCCTTCCTGTCACTCAGGTACACTGCATGCACCTGAGCTCCCCTGGGTTGGCCCTGCCTTCCCACCACGTGCTCAATCACTGGTTCAGGCATGACTCAGCATTTCCACTACAACATGGCATTATAAAAAGCACATCTTAAGGTACTATATTGCAGTGTAAGTCATTCTTCTATTACAGTTTCTGCGTTTGGAGGGGTTTTTTTTTTTTTAATGTTAGTGGATTAACAAGTGATGAAAATCCTGTGCCCGAGACCACAGCTGGTTTTATTATATTTCTGACTAGTGGGAATGGTCAATTCCCAGTCATGTAATATTCACAGATGTTTGACTCTTAATGTAGTGCTATATCTGCAGGCTCTTTGAGCTGGTTCTTCATTCTCAGAAAGAAGGTTTCAGGACAGAGAAAAAAATTGTGAATTCCTTAAAAACAAGATGAAGTAAACTTGCATAACAAGAGTAACGGGAAAGAGTAGGTTAAGGATTAAAAGCATATACTCCAGATGTTTGAGTAGCTATCCACCAATTTCATTCCCTAACGTTTTCCTGCCTCCCTATAGCTAGGCATATGTACTGCAGGAAGACTGCTTAGGTGAAATGCTCTCCTTTCAAATGGAAGAATATAAAAAACAGATACATATTTGCATCAAAGTTACAGCTAGGAAGATTCAGAAAGAGCATTTCCACTCTGCCTTAGTAAATCCTCCTCTTTCTTTTCATTAAGAATACAGTTAAGAAATATCACTTTCACAAAACTTAAATTAGTACAACTACTATTGTAAATACTTACAGATACATCACCATGTGAAGATTTTGTTTGACCAAGAGAAAATTTTTTTCTCCTCTATGATAAAACACAGAACTCATGCCAAGCATTCCCCCCCCCCCAACACACACACACACAGGATGTAGAAAAAACGATGTTTAAAACGAAAACAACATACACTGACCACGAATATTCTACTTACATTTTCTACCTAAAATCAATTTCAAGAAAATTTACAACAAAAGTAACGAGTGAAGCAATGTAGGAGGATAGATACAAGATTATTTTCAGAAACGAAGGAATACTTTATTATTCTCAAAGAATTGGATGTCTTCTTCAATTAAAAAGAAAGATTACCATACACCAGAAACAATACTCATAATTGTTTTGGGGTTGCTTTGTTGCTTTTTAATCTGCATAGGTTTTTGATACTGTTCCTTCTAGCTCCCCATGAAAAGGTCCAATAATAAACCTCTCAAGTAATTACCAGTTAAGTTAAAAAAAAAATTACAAAGAAAAAATTCATGGTAGAATGTCACCTAAGCAATAATTAGTCCCAACAAAACAAAACTTATTTACACATCTGCTGCTGGAGAAGTTCAGGCAACTGAGATATTCTTTTCAGTGGAGCATTAGCACCTGTTTTTGTGAAAAACTTACTGGTAATTTTCTGTTATATTTGGTCAAGGTCTGGTCATTGTTCCCAGAAGTGTTCTGCTCTAGAGTCACCCTTGAAGGTGGGTAGTGGGCCACAGAATGTCACTATGTTTCAGATAATGATTTATCTTCTCATGAATAGAATTAATGAATATCCGAGAGAGACCAAGCTCTGGTACATATAAAAAGGCTTACTTTAAATATTCTAACATAACTGATCCCATTAGACATCTTTACATTGCCTTTAGTGGAAAAAGAGTCAAACAAAACATCAGTTGTTTTTTTTTTAAATAGTGAGAGAAATTAGTAATACAGAGGCAATTTGAGACTGCTAGGTATGCGATCACAGGATGTAAAGAATCTAACTTCCTAGCTAGAGAGCAACATACGTATATTGAAGAAGAAACAAAGGATACTTTCTCTCCCTAACCCAAGGCTGTAAATAGATAGTTGTGTATACTCTGTAAGCATAGACTCCAATTACCATGTGAGACTCCATCTCCCAGAGCAGATCTTCTAGGTGCATCAAGAGCAGAACTTCTAAAAAACTACAGAGAAGAATACAATTCCAAAAATGTTAAGTACATACTCCTTCTAGATATTCACTATAACACAATAGAAAGTGCAACAACAACAGCAAAGCAACAAGATCCCATACTGCAGCAAGCAAGGATTTGCTCAAATGCAACAGCAAGAGGCACAGAAATAAAGGAAAGAAACTGCTTATCTTCAGAAAAACTCAGGTAGGCAGGGATCTCCAACAAGAGATGCCCTCACCTCCACTACCAACCCTTAAATGAGATCTGGGAAAGGGGGGATCCTGGCTCCAACTTTTCTAGTTACTCGGGTGCATTGCACGCACCTGAGCTCCCCTGGGTTGGCCCTGCCTTCCTATCAGGTGCTCATTCACTGGTTCAAGCCACCACTGGTTCACTTAGCACTTCCACTGTAATCACAAAATTGGATGGCAGTTATCAATGACTTGTGAAATAATGCAAAAGGTGCAAGTTAGATGTGACTGTACTAGACCTAAGTTGCTACACTATACACTTTCTTTTCTCAGCAGGTGACAAAATGCCCAAGTTTCTTATTTGCTAATGTTTGCAGCTAAAACATATCCAGGATCTGGATTTCCATCCAGGTCATAGATCTACTGACTTAAGTCACCTGGAAATGCCCAGGATTTGTTGAGTATTCATGTTTTGTGAATGGCAATACTCTACAGGACCAGCCAAGCTTATTTTTTTACTACACTGTCAAATCATATATCCGAATACTGTAGGTGACAGCAGGTATTATTTGAGTAAATTAGATTTTAATTACTTTGAAATGTTGAGTTACTGAATAGTTACCAAATAGATTTTTCTCCTCTTAGAATGACTGTACTTTGTTAAAATAAAGAATTTAAAAGTAACAGAAAAGACTGAACTTACCACACTTCTGGGGAGTGTAAATACTTGAAACAGAAAAAATGAGAATAAATGGTTCAACTTTTCTAATCGACTAGCTCATTAATATTCCTAAGTCCAGCTCCTGCAAAATAGCTGCATAATTCGCAAAATACTGAACACAAACTTGGGTGAACCTACTCAAAATCTTTGACACCTTGAGTAGTATCAGAGTAGGTGGCAGATTAATAAAACAGTACACTGTTCAATGCATTGCTGTAAGTTATTTACTCCCATTCTGATACTGCATGCTTGTACTGCCACTGTTAAATGAATCACTGAGGAAAATGGGATCTGACAAACAGCTCCTCTTTCAGCAGATGCCTACTATGACAGCATCAACAGAAAAACACATCATTGGTTCTAAAATGCCACATTTTTACCATTTACATTGAATAAGACATGAAACTCCTTAACGGAAGCGGTACTATGTTATCATTACGGCCTGTTGACACTATTCAGGGTGTGCTTTGAACTCAATTCTGTCATCACTCTTAATCTGCACCTAAATGCATTCCACTCTAAATAGAGGGAAGGGCTGTCTGCATGTTGACAACAGTACCAGTGATGAAGTATTGCACCCTTTAAAATCTCATTTACAGATTGTTTCATTACCACCCACAACTGGCTTGGATCCACGAGGGAACACACCTGCTCTCATTAGGGCCCCGTGATGTCTGCCAATAACAGTATTTCCATGAAGATGAATGTCCTGGAAGCTATCTTTATCTTTCTGCTGATGGACTTCATTGCATTCTCCCTCTTTGGGGAGGTAACGCATAGGCAATCTGTTGATTACTCCTACAGTTACTGATCTGTTTTGATGACTGTTTCATAGTTATGGACTTTCAGTGTACTCTTTGGCCTCTCTCTCCCACTAGGTAGCCTACGTAAGCTTCCTCTAATAGACAAATACTTATTATTTTCAACTGCAGATTAATTCCTTAAGCTAAATAGTCTTCAAAAAGCTATCTGGACATCAAGCTAAGGGTATTTGCATACAGAACAATTCTCTTCCCTATAGAGTTTTTCCATATTCATGGAAAATTATGAATCCATAATATCAAAAAAGAAACTATTGTAACTGTTATCCATAGCATACAGAATATGCATTGAATACCCATTAATAATAGTAAATAAACTCAGCACAATGTTATTAAGTTTACTGACATTATGTGCATCCAAATATTCTGGTCAAACCATGTACAACTTTACAGAGCAGCTACCATACCTACTACTTAGGTAGTAGATGGATGGAATTTAAAATATTTTGAATTTTCTGTTCCAGTAGAATTCAAATAAATATTTCATCACAACAAATCCCCTGGTCTGAAGCGTTTATTGAAGCACCAGTTATAGAGAACTTCACTTGGTTGCAGCCTGGCAGGACGTAATACTTAGCAATAGGAACACAACGTTATAGAAAATTATGAAGTTATTTTCCACTGACACACAGAAAGTAAACATAAAGAAGTATGCTTGTTCATAATCTGAGGACAAACATAGGAATTTCATCTTAAAAGTACCATTAAATTAAGAAATTAAATCAAAAATTAAGTATCTTTCCATCTCAGAGCTAGTCAGATTTAGTTTACTAATCATACACTCCCAGAACCTTACTTTTAAGACATCTATCACATAAAGGGATCTCAAAAGGATGACATATCATGTCAAATACCTTTTAATCAGCAAGACATACCGTGAGTGTAAATACAAACATCTAGAAATACAGATGCTGCCAGCCTAATGACTCCATAGCTAAAGTCTTTCCAGCTGCAAATCCATGGCATGCTGCTCTAATTACATGTTCAACTTTTCACTATCAATTTGTGTGCACTTCCATGCATATCATGTCTCATATGTAAATACTGAACTTATGAAGTCAACCTGAATATCATCACCTGCAAACTGGATTTATAGTTCTGTTTATGTATCTATAAGGTTGTAGTTATGTGTGTGTGCACACAAAAGCAATTTAAAGCTTTTTTTCTGTATTATACTTTATATTCTTTGGAAAAACCAAGTATAGCACAAATGTTAAGATCTAAGTGCCGGAATGATAATCCTTACTTTCTTGAAATAATATAGTCTCCTTTTGCATTACCTTAAATATTTGAAAGAATATATTTGTCATTTCAAGAGGCTTATTCTGGTTGCTTTCAGGCTACAAGGCATCAAGGTAAAGTGAAGAAAATGCTATTAAATCTAAACAGGAGTATCTACGTAGCTAAAATTGCTTTTAAAACTGTCTTAAGTTAAATCAATAAAACTTTCCTATATATGTAAGGTCTGTATAGATCCGTATACAACAATATCTACAGTAGAAAAAAAGAGATGAAGACATAACAAATAGTAAAGAATCAACATTAAGAACATCAACTTCTTTGGCACTTTGACTTTAACATTCTTCAAGTGTTAGTCAATACTTAATCAGGTTTATTCTCATATTCAAGCTGAATTAACTTAAATTATTAAAGAAAAAATATCTGCCTTTAAGTTTTTTATTAAATTGACTACAAAAGCTGAAAATCCTCATCCTTATTAGAACACATGCAGGTTTTCTTGGAGTTCACCTCATCAGTTACATGTAAACTATCAAGAAACCTTGTTTTTTCCCTGATTAAGAACAGATAACTCCTAGTTAAATTCACATGCATCAGCAAGCAGTAATATATTAAAAGATATATAATTGAGTTATTTTATTATCAATATCAGTTTATACATAAGTAAGCAACAGTTTCCTAACAGTGACATAGCCTATATCTTCCAATCTAAGTCTCTCAGGGGTGGTGTGGCAGGAAGAGGGAAAAAGTTGAATCAAAAATCTTGTCTCCTTCTTCAGTTTCCTCTCACTCATAAGTAAACTTGCAACCACACCATGAAACAACTTAAGTCTCTCCACTTTAACCATCTCAGCCCTTTGGTAAGTCAATGCATTTTACTGGTCACAGCCTGGCTTACAGTGAAACAGCAAGTGGATTAAGAGTGAGTCAACACATTATTTATGATATAGTGCTGTAATAGAGAATGACAGCTCAGAAAAAGGTGTTGCTAAACACACAAATATATGACATATATTTCAGATGTTAAATGTTTCCAACATCTGTTCTCTTAAAAATGCAACTGGCTTGTCAATTAACTCTTTTAAAGCCTTGTCTGTAACGTTTACATGACCTTTAAACTATGAACAGCTTTTGAAAAAGTTAAATTTTCACACAGGGAAACATTCTTGTTTTTTAATTAGTTCTCAGCCAAGATAGACAATACTGACATTATGTCCAGAACTCACCTTTCACTAAAAGCAATGAATTTGAACATTGTAATTGAAGACACTTTACAGCAATGTCATCCTACTTTATCAGTCCATATCACAATAGTCACTTTCAATGTAAGCTTATGCTAAGATGTTTAAACAGAAACAATTGACAAAAGCAATAATACAGTAGATAGCTTTGTGGGCATTCATTGAAACTGTCTAAGTATATGCAATTTTAAAATGATTCTGTTTTCTTCAGAAAAAGTTACAAACAGATTCTCTCCATTAAAATTAATTTTTTAAAAGTCTATAAAACCACCAGAATATAAGGTGATGCAGTACAACTGAATAAGTCTTAGTATTATCTGATTCCAACTGGGTGGTGATTTCGCAAAAATATTCCTCAGATATATAAAAAGTCCTTTTATGTGGTATTGTCAGTAACATACACATATCAAAAAGCAATACTACTAAAAAAAGAAAAAACAGGTCAAACTAAGGCTTTCTCCCTCAAGGGTATCGTGCCTGTGATTCAGAGGGAAAAAAAAAAAAAAACAACCAGGAGAATTTTCCCAGGTAGCAAATCCTATGAGGTATTCATACTCCAGACTCCCCCACTGCCACTCACACCATGGCTCCTGCGCAGCATGAGAGATGAGTTAGCATTCACCGCTTTCTACATAGCACTAAGCAAATATCAAATAAATGCAAGACTTTTTTTTTTTAAAAAAAAAAGCATTAAAACACAGAGGCCTGAAAGTAGGAAATGCTGCAATTTCTTTCTGCCTTTGTCTCCACGTAGAATTTTGTTACATGAGAAAGCTGTTTTATATATATAAAGGGTACTACTAAAGTACAAGCAAAGTCTCTTATAAGTACCAAAGTACTTGTTTGTGCAGTGATATCTTCTCAGACGTGCTGGAAAAGTCATGTGAAAATCATCTGCTTTCTGGGTACAGTATCATATTGTCTTATATGTAACTACAAGGCACACAGCCTCAGAGAATATTACAGCCCAAAAATAAATCAGAAGGAAGTCAATGAACTTGACTAGATTTACAACAGCTGTGGGTCTGACCATTTCAACTACTTACTCCCTTAAGGTAGCTGAGTTTCTACAGTCACTTGCTGTGATGGTGCAACTAGTACCTACTTTACCTGCGGTCTATGAGACTATTCTAAAGGCAACCTAGTGCAGCCAAGCAATGGGCCAAGAGCATATATGGCTCTTCCTATTCTGAATGAACAAATAGGAAACTGTAGTTTGCAGATCATAGAAGAATGACTTGAGTTGGAAGATGCCTTAAAGATCATCTAGTTCCAACCCCCCTGCCATGGGCAGGGTTGCCACCGACCAGCTCAGGCTGCCCAGGGCGCCATCCACCTGAACACCTCCAAGGATGGGGCATCTGCAACTACTCTGGGCAGCCTTCTCCAGTGCCTCACTGCCCTCTGAGTAAAGAATTTCCTCCACACATTTAACCTAATCTCCTCTCTTTTAGTTTGAAACCATTCCTTCTCCTATCACTGTCTGCCCATGTAAAAATTCAGTTTCCTTCCTGTTTATAAACTCCTTAAGTACTGAAAAGCCATGAGGTCTCCCTGGAGCCTTCTCTTCTCCAGGCTGAACAAGACCAACTATTCTTCAGCCTTTCTTCATAGGAGTGGTGCTCAGATAATCACTGCGGCCCTCGTCTGGACCCACCTCAAGCGCTCCATGTCTTTCTTGTGCTTGGGGCCGCAGGTCTGGACATGGCAACCCAGATGGGGCATGAGGGCAGAGTAGTGAAGGTAATCTAAATCTACTCTCTTTTACTTTAAAACCTTATCTTACCAATGCACACCCTGGCAAAGAATGTCTCCCTGTCTTTCTTGCAGGGCTTCTTTAGGTACAGGAAGGCTATTTGGATTAGAAGGAACCTTAAAAATGATCTAGTTCCAACCTAGCACAAGCAGAAATGCCACCCACAATATCAGGTTGACCAGGGCCTCAACCAGTCTGATCTTGAACGCCTCCAGGGATGGGGCATCCCACAGCTTCTCTAGGCAGCCTACTCCCCAGCCTCACCACCCTAAAAACATATAATCTTGTTCCTTTTCTCTCTTTTCTGGTAGGCTTTATCCTATACAGTAGATTGCAGAGCAGTTTTTCTTTTCACATTCCCCCTCTTTCCATGAAGCACACTAGGGCAACAACATTACTCAGCACTCCACGTTTAAAACTAGATACTTTCAAAAGCTTGAGGGCTTTAGCACCCAATTTCCATTTTGAAATGGGTATTCTCCATATCTCCCCCTCAGCTGTTCTAAAAGTCCTGCCTCAAGACTGCTGTGTGTTAATTCTAATTACTTTTTTGGCAGCAGATGAAGCAATTTTAGTCACAGAATTATAAAGAGAATCCAAGAGAAGTAAAACAGACAGTCTCATTCACACTTTTGCCCTTTGCAAGTCACAAAATCTTCAATCATTTATATGTCTTGCACTTGCCGCTTTTGTGAAATATAAACAGATGGGTTCCAAATGATTTTTCACAGAAATGGGACTTTCATTTTCCAGGCTGAGTACCTGCAATATATCCTTTAGAATGCTGCTCCTGAGGGTTTAAAAAAATAAAATTTAAAAAAGGAGCTTGATAGATACCCCATTTCTTTACCTTACTCAAATCCCAACTTAAAATCAGTCACTCTTACTAGTTTCCAATTGGGCCCTCCCCAGTCATATCTAAGCAGTTCCTCTTTTGTAATGGTTTTTTTTTTTTTTTTTTTTTTTGGTATTATATAAATACAAGTGCTGTGAAAAAATACTGTATATAATATATGTTGCATAATACATTTTTCAGAAAAATAATTTAGGAGCTTTTTTGTGTTTAAGTATCATTTATACTTACAACACTATATAAATGTATAAAGGCGCCTGTAATAATACAGCCAATGAGAGCAGAGGTGAGGAATATCTATTTTAAGTTTCAAAAGAACCAAGAAAGGCAGGACAAGGAACACAGTTTGTACAGTGCTCTGTGTTGGAACAGAATGCAGAGTACTGCATGGTTCAGATTCTGAAGTAGATCTGTAGGCGTTACGCAGCATAAACGTAGAAACTTAAAAGTTAAACTTATTATATATCAATACAAGAAATTTCATTGCAGAGTAGCAAGAGTTACCATCGAAAGACTCAAGAAAAGCTCTCATCATCTTGTAGGAATTCATTTGCTTCAAGACATCTTATTTTGAGATTTAAGCAATTAGATCTACAAGTTCCGTGTTACCAAAGACAAATAACAAGGAGTTTTAACTTCATTGCCAATGAACAGATGTTAACTGGTTGTTTTATGTAATTTTTTGGGGGGGGCAAGTGCGGCTCTGTTATTAGTTTTAAGATCTCTAAAAAACAATGACCACATATGGCATTGCTATACACATATTCCTTGACAATAAAACACACATTATGAACTTTCATAGCATTTATTTATTGAGTTATTTATTACTTCTCCAGTTGTATATTACAAAGAATTAATTCAGTGAAACAGACTAATGATAACAGGCCACTAGTTTTTGACACCGAATGATCATTTTCAAACTATTGTAGGAGAGATCTGCTGAAACTCACAGAATATCTGCAAAAGGGAACATAAGCTGTTGGAACAATGATCCATAGTTCAAAATTGCTTAGTAATATTTTTAGTTAATAATTCATATTTTGAATGGTGATTTAGTGTGCTATACTGGAAGATTATTGTCTTCCCTGTTTGCTGCAAGATTTACTAAATATTGGTCTGTAACATTGTGGAAAAAAAAAATCATCTGCAGGAATAAGTTTTTTTTTTAATTACCTGTTTTACAGCTACAAAGTATGTATGTTGCTTCAATCTTCTGCTAATTTGATGTCTCCTAGATGTATATTACTAAGTACAGCATATTTTCCATTAACGCTGTTCCAATATATGCCACACTACAAAAAAAAAATGTGATAGTTTCCACTGGCTCAATTTTATCTGAAGTTATCTTTTTAAAGTATTTTTTATTTCTTTAATGACCTGAACAATTGAAGTTTAGTCCCTATAAAGCAAAATATATTCTATGATTCTATTATTCTATTCTGTGATTCTATGATTATATTCACTCCCATGACTATAATAATAGTAGAATGCTATGAATGAAAAATGTTTGAGAATGTTACAGTTGTACGTGTTAAGTTATATGAACTTTCTTTTTGCCCTAGTTTTATTTCAATCTATTTTACTGAAGATGTATAAAGATAGCCGTTGAAGGCTTCAGAACAGAAATTCTATCATTTTCATCTCCCTCACACTTGAGAGACCAAAAAGTGAAGCTTACTTTGACAAATTTCTTTTCACCATGTGGGATTAGTGAAAGAATGGAATATGGGAAAACGTAAACAAAACTGTAAACCTTCTGTAAAGATGAATGAATATCTGATAACTCATTCAATGACTATAATGACATTTGTGCCTCTGGTACTACAACTCAAATACCAGATTTCCTAAACAAAAACAGAGGATTGAAAAAACTTTGCAAGTATTCCTTTTATGAGATTATTCACTTGATTAATGTTCACTAATACACAGAATTTTGTTTGAAGTCTGTCACAAATACCCTGGGTAAGTACTGCTTGTGGCAAAAGTAATGTCAGTGGAGATGGAAATGCCGCACCACATTTTGCTAAAATGACATACTGACTTCCTCAGTTTCTCACTTTGGCATGACAATCATTTGTTATCACAACTAAGATCAGAGATGTTGTACCTCACAAATAGAATAGTCAAATTTATGAGTCTCTTGAAACCATGAGGTTTAGCTGGGCTTTAAAAAAATAGAATTAATAGAGCTTGAAAATTGACCTTTTGATCTTTCATGTCTTCGTAGTTTCATTTGCTTAAATAATCTTTCTACTGATAAGCACGAGTCTTTGTTGCAGGGCAGCCATGACTGACTCAGTCAGCTTCTTTCTGTGAGGTCTTTGAACACTAGCTTCAATTTACATATCACACTTTCAGATAAAATAGACAAGTATCAGCATCTGAGTTGAAAAAGCTTGAATGTCCACATCGATATAAAATGCAAACTAGAAATTTCCTATTTTTCAAACCAAATTTACTAAATAATTAAAGATGAGCCTGCTGTAATTGAGATGAAAATAAAAATTCATGAACTTAAAGAGTTTCACTTGAATCCAAAACAGAGCAAGTACTTCGATTAGAAAAGTGATTTAGAACATACATCTCTTCCTTGATTTTCAGATTTTTTTAAAGACTTATCTAGTGAAAATGAAGATAGCTGCATGATGCTTCTAGCAAAGTAATCTATTTCATAAAGCAATTTAAAAAATAGAACTAGAGCAACAAGAGCAGAAAGATCTTTAATATGTTATTTCTTATTATTAAGCTAAATAGCAACCTCATCCTCAGCTAAGCTGTTTAAAATTCTAAGAAATTCTCCATACCTGAAATGACTCATTCTGATAAAAGAATACTGAATAACTGCCCCTTCTTTGTTTCACTGGAATTTACTTATCCCGATAACCTCAACATGGTTGCTATTTGAGATATGTAGGTAGCCCAATAGTACAGAAGCTAAATGATGTTCCTCATTATCACTAGTAAGTTAAAGTCAGGGCTAGAATGGAGTGAAGAGTACACACTCTTCCTAGCAGGTTACTGTACAGATTTGTACCAGAAGAATTAAGACTGGGATAAATTAAACAGAAATGAAAATCTATGTGTGTAAGCACTAGAATTAAAAAAAAAAAAAAAAAAAAAAAAAAAAAAAGTAAAACAAAGGTTTAAAAAGAATGGCCTATATTGATAACAAAGGATCTTTTCCCCAGGACACTTTTCCCAGGAATAAAATTAAGGAATGAGATGTTTGTGTTAAGACTAAAGATCTGTCCAAAGAGCAGTTTCTTGTCAGTCAAGAGGAACTGGCATTCCTTGTCTCGTGTCATGCGCAAGTGCTCATAATCAGACTACTTAGACACAAACATCTTGGCTCTTTTAAGTATGCAGCTTTGAAGTGCGAATGCACAAAAACAACCTCCTTACACATTTGGTAAATAAGTATCAGCTTCCCCCTCCCATACCATCTTGCACTGAGTTTAATGAAACTAGCTTTCTTACATATCTTAACTTATACTTCAGAAATACACTGAAAGCCACATGTGAAAGTAAATGAGTCTCTGCAACACCCCAAAAGCCATCCAAATGTTAAGTTCCTTTTGTAATTAAGCTACATTAGAGAGAAAAATCGATTAAATGCCTATCTTGCTTCATTTGGTTTAGACTCCAGTCATTTAGTTCACCAATACAGTGCTGACACTGCTTTCACATCCATTTCTTGGAAAGCTGGCTCATCTTTATGTACTTTATCATTAATTCTCTTTTTCGGTTAGATAGTTGACTCTGAAAATAGTTACCTTCAGAAAAGCATATTGACAAGCATGTGTTCAAACATGTTACAGAGATCTAGAAAAAAAATCACCAGAGTTTTCAAATGCTTCAACTTACTACAAAATTTGATAGACATATATTTAAAAAAGTAACATAAGTTACAAAGTAAGGTAGACATTGCTACAAAATCCTAAACTGAGGCTGCAGTGGGGTGAATGTTTTACTTTGAACAAATGAAAGTTTAAAACTTGTACATAAATTCAGCATAGTGACTGAGTACAGACATTTTATAAAATGAGATCTGCCTATAGGGAATAAATCTGAAAGGCCGAAAGCATTGTTTTCTTTCAAAATAGTAATACAAAAAATCATCCTAGCTTACAATTTTTTAAATAATTTTGTCAGAACCACAGCAAAGGATCTGGTACATTCTGTATACTTTCTGAATTAGCATACATCCCAAGCATCGAACAGAGCTCTCATTCATGCATTCATTATATTAATAATGGTACAAAGGGAAAGAGTACCTCATCCAAATTCCTCAACAAGAGCCTGACACAGAGAGAAACCAGAAATAACAGTCAAAATGATGAAAGAAAAGAAATGAACACAAAAGGCATGAAACCATTTATTGCCTGTGAAGTTCTTGCTCAGAGTATGACTGTCAAGGCTACTGATTTTCACTGTTTATGGACACACAAGTCCATCACAACTGGCAAGCATACTACAGGTTGTTCACTGTGAACAAGGAGTCCCACAGCATGTGGAAAAAATTCAACATTCAAAAGAAAGTCACCTGTAGCTAGTTAGCAAATTCATTAGTAAGTTTCTCAGCCTTTCTGAAGACAGTAGTCTCATGAAAAACATCCCATGTTCCTTCTTAGGATAATTTTGTTATCCTTATTATTATTATTATTTATATATAGAATATATCTGGCAGCATTTCTTTCAATTTCAAAGGCAGAATCTACCAAATTCACATGCAAGAAACAGTTAAAGAAGCACTGTGGTGAGCAATATGTGTGAATATCTTAAAAGTCTTAAAAATCTTATGAAGGCTGCTCCAAAAGTAATATCTCTTATTTTATTATCCTGGCCCACGATGTCAGAGGCAGATGTTGGTATGGCAGTAGAAGTTGAACCTTCTCACCAATATTCCATTATGCTTTTTTGCTATGCAACAGATGGCAGCAGAGGGTCTGACAAAATGGCGTCTGACATGAAAGTGGGGATGAAATAAAGGTGTGTCACTGAAGTCCTCCATGTGGAAAAAATGGCACCCAATGACATTCATTGATGCTTGCTGAACATTTATGGAGATCAAATAGGGGATGTGAGCACAGTGAAGTGCTGGTGGTGCATTTCAGCAGTGGTGACAGCAACAGTGGGTCACCTCCATTGGTGCAGATTTTTATGAGCACAGCGTGCAGGCTCTTGTTCATTGCTGGCAAAAATGCATAGCTAACGGTGGTGACTATGTTGAAAATTGAGTTTTGTGGCTAGTTTTGTAGAGAATTTGCTCTATCAAAGAGCATTACTGTGATCTTTGCATCTCTTATAATTTCCATAGAAATAAATCAGAGGCATTACTTTCAGAACAACCTACATAATTTTAACATTGACAAAGCTCAACTAACTTAAGTCTTATATGGATTTTAAATATTCAAAAAAAAATCATATTAAATAATTTTTAATGCTTGAAACAACCCCATGCTAGAGTGTCACAGAAAGAAACTATGTATTCCTTAGCTACACATCCTTTGGAAAGACAGGCAAAGCAAGGTAACTTCTCTATGGGCAACATCCCCAAAATACTGATATATTTCTTAGCAAGACTGATAGACAATTATCCTGGAATGTAATATGATAAGCACAGTAAGATAGAGAGCTGCCTAAGGATTTAAACTTACTTTACTGAAAAAAGAAATCAAATTCTTAAACAGAAATACTTTAGACACACAGACTTCATTTTGGTGTAATTTAGCACATGTATTTTATATTATACTCTTCTTTCACTATTAATTTACTGAATGACACGGGAACTTTAAACTGTGAGCTTTTAGCACAAATCTTTTTGGGGCTACAGGCTTCTGTCATGTCTGGATATGTAACAGAATTCTCTGAACTGTCAGGCACAAGCCTATAGAAATTACTGTAAATTTTTCACCCCCCTGGAAAAGTTGTACACTGCCCATCAGGAGGTACATTAACTGTATTCACATTATGAATCAAAAAAGCAGTTAATATTTAGTGTCCATCACGATGCTGTCTTCACATTCCAAATCGGTTACCGAAACACAAAAAGGCTGAGGGGGGCTCGCTGACGGTCAGGGGGATAGCTGGCAGAGTAAGAAACCATTGCAAACTAGTACCTAGCCCAACACAACACACATTCTTGGAGTCACTGACAAAAACTGGAAATTTGTAGTTTTAGAAAAGGAGCTGATTTACACTCTGATCTTCTCAAGGTGCATGCATGCCTGAATAACGGAATAAAGAAAAACCAATAGCCCATAACATGTTTGTCTGTTTTTAATTAAAATAAACAAACCAAGTGTTCTTCTGTTGACTGAAAGTCTCCAGAAAATAGCTCATAGCATCTCAGATCAACTTTTTACATATTGTCTTTAAAGAAGCAGCAAAGGGGAGGTATAAAAAAAGTCTGCAGAGCAAATGTAAACAGACACATTGTTGTAAGACTGTTGTGCTATTAGCTACCCTTGTTAAAATGTTAATGAGTAGCTTGCCATGGATTGCTGAATTGCAGTTTACTTCTGAACAGGTCAGCATTTTACTGTTTCTTACCCCTCTGACCCCGTTTTACAGTTCTTTCTTCAATAGCTGAAACTCTTTCAATGAATACTACTACCTTGAAGTGAAATACAATAAGATAGCAAACTGCAGAAAGACATACTTTTAAGTATCAGGAGTGGAAACAAAATATACATTTTTACACTATCAAAATTACAGTTTTTGAGAAGAATTAATTTATGCACATGCTCATCAGAAAGATAACAAAAATAGCCATCCCAAATACCTGATTAGTTTTGAGATTCCAATCATGAATTTTTTGGTACCATTTCTTCTATAACAGTGGTTAGGAGCACGTCTTACTTTGTCACCAAGCATTAATAGCAACATATTCCAGTACTCTACTCCCACTCTCCCACAGCATTCTAAAAACAGTAACTTCCAGATGTGGCCTTGAATGTTATTGAGGTACACAGTAAGAGGTGCATCCTAATAACAACATTATGATAATACAATCTGATTATTGTGGGGAAAAATAAGAATAATAATACTGAAACTCAATTACCTGGGCAGCTCTAACTGGGAGCTATTGTTGACTCGGTAGCATATGCTCCTAAATCATATTAGAATATATATATATATATATATATAATGTGGTAAACTAACCAAGATTTCTTGAAGTATTTTCTTTCCAGATAATTTCTTTTCATAAAAGTCCATTCCTGTTGTTATTTATTTCTTTTGCAGTGCGTTGTGATGGACTGCATCTTTTGCAGATCACCTGCATTAGATCTGAGAACCCACAGAAGGAGCCCAAAGCATTCTTCCAAAGAGACAGGCTTCAAAAATGCAATACATGTACATTAGCAACAAACATCTCAGCTCTTCTTTGTCAATTATGCACAAAAAACAAAACAAAACAAAAAAACAGAAGGTAAAAAAAGAGTAAAACTAGTTGTTTCTGGACCCCATTCAAACCAGTCTGTTTATTGTTTGTCCATTCTTACATTAGAACAAAATTCATTAATCTTCACCATAAATGACTTCCTATCAAGATTTTTTAAGTCCAATGTCTTTCACATGTGTGAACATATATATTTGTGTATCTGAGCAGGCGTACATATAGAAAGTGGATATTTACTTCTTTCTTCCTTTCCATATTTTAGTCTTCAGAATTTCCTTTTGTTCTCAATGCAAATGGTCATTGGTTCATCTTCTCTCACCCAGGACAGTTATGTCACATCACTTGACTAATAAGCATGCATTTGCCACTAAAAGACATTTTAACTGAGAGCTGTCACATCCATCATCTCCACTCGGGCTGGTTAAAATTTTTATCTGCCTTCTTGAATTAATTTCAGCTTGCCTGAGCCCAGCAGGGGACTTTAGAGTGGTTTAGTTAAATTCTTCATTCTGAAAAAGCATTTAGAGTCCTTCTATTTAGATTTTTCTCTTGCATCTAATTTTTGTTTCACATTACTGAAACAAAGAGGTAATTATCCATCCATTGAAGGCGTGGGGGGGGAGGGGAATGGGGTAGGAAGCAGACAGATGAGAGAGAAAAGAAATTATCCAATTTCGACATTTTCCTGGGAAAGCACTTTCTCTTTGCTTTCCTGCTTTTCATATGGTTCCCTGTTATTTCACAAATTATCTATAACCATAGATGTGATTAAGCTACAATGAAAATGTACACAAAATGTAAAGTAAAAATGAGAAAACATTAGTTGACAGTCGCAACAAGATGAGAAGGGGAGAAAGATGTTAGAAATGAATGATCTGTCACCAAAATATACAGACCATGTCTGTTACAAAGCTGAATGAAATCAAGCCTATAAACTATCCTCCTTAAAGCACTCCTTCAACAGTTTGTTTTTTAGGCAGTAAACACATAGGTAGGTGATGAAATTCAAGCTGTGAACAGGGATGTTAGAAGCTGAGTAACTGTAGTAAAGGGCCTAAATCAACTGGGAAAATTTATAAAACCACATGAATATATACACCTTGCAACCATTACTAGACTTGTGATAAATTTTCTGTCTTACATTAGAGGCTATCAAAGCATCTCTGTATATTCCGACCACCTTAATGCATATTAGAAAAGCTCAATAAGCACGGGAAAAGAATTCCACAAAAACATTAGAGCTTATCTATACTAAAATACTACTATCCATCTGTATATAAATGTTCACAATATCTGTTAAATCCAAAGTATCCAATTGTACCTTCATAACTTGAACTATGATTTTGTCTTTGAATCTGCAGCTAGAATATCTTTCGGAATTCTGTCCCTAAAGCAAGGGAACAAACAGGACATGGACGCAGGGACACTTCTCCAATTCTGAAAGCTATTGAGTGTGAATTCTGTTTAGGCTAGAGGAGACTCAGTCCTCACAGACAACCTGTCTACAACAGTTCCCGCAGTCTGTGTCATATTGGTAAAACCCAATAAATGGTGCCACAGAAAACGTACACAGAGACCACTATAAACATTGTGAAGATGGCATAAGTTGGCTCTGGAAATTTTAAACCTGTCAGGATTTGGAAGTTATATGAACAGGAGAAGTAACTGGTATTGCACGTCCCAGTAGGAAGGGGTGAATTCCCACTATTACCACTGAATTCAAAGGAAGTTCTGTACCTGTGCTTTTGAGCTAATTGTATTGCTTCTCCTTAGGTATAGAGTAAATCTGATAAAAAGTGCTGTTAAAGAAAAAACATCTACCGAAAAAGACAACTGCATCACAGTAAAAGAATTAGCATGAGGAAGCAAAAAAAAAAAAAAATAACTGTACTAAGTAATGACTGAAAAAATGTGAATATTTTTGGGCTCAAGGAAGATAGCTGAATAAGAACAAAATATTTTAAGCTCACAGGCCTTAAATTTATCAGTCTAACCATCAACTATTATTATAAATTCTTATTTAAATGTCATTAAAACCCATTGTTGAAATTAAATTAGTCATGCGAGGACCTGAGGATGCACTGCCTTCTACCCAAGCCCTGAAACTCTGCATGCAATTTTCAAAATGTTCATTTGTTGAGTCTGTGTGAGGTACAGAAAGACAACAGCTCTAAGACTATGTTGGATAACAAGTAAGAGGAAGAGTCTTTCTGGAATTCATTACACATATTCAATTGCAAATGCTATTGTCCTTGCTGCAGGACTGACCACATCTCTTCTAATAGCTGAATGTGCAAAATAAACCAAAGGATTGTGTCTTGTTCTTTCTTTTTATTTCCCCTTTTGTCAGATAACAGCTGAATAAGAAAAAAGACTGGAGGTGAAACTCACTGGAATAAGCATATTAGAACCACTGGCTCGTTCATGCCCATAAAAAGCACAGGAATTTCTCCAATGCAACACTGAATTACATAAAATAAATCCACTTCAATATGCCCAAGTATCTACTGAAATTACTTTTTATAGCATCAAAGTTTTACCTTATGAAAAGGTATTACAGGAATACTTCAAGTGTTAATTTATTAGAAGTAATTTGTTTTACAAATCACATGTAAGTCCCCTCTCCATGTAAAAGAAGTAAACTTTCCTATCTTAGAGGAAAATAAAACATCCTGCCATCCTAAATTTGTGCAAGTTCTCATGAAGATATAAAGATACCTCTGAAAGGTAGAGAAAAAAGGAGTCATCGGTGTAGTACTTGTAATTAGACACGTATTTGGGAGAAAAATTCATCGACATGGAAAGCAAGATTTATCAACTCTAAGTTTAAAGAATTTAGTAACCTTAAGTCCTACACATTCTTCTGCAGCTCTGTGAATCCATAGGTCCTTTCAGCAAGAACAAAATCGCAGAAGTATCTTCAGATCCCAAAACCCAACTTCAAAGGAGAATCAATCACAAAGCCATTTAGATGCCTATCTCCCTTTGAGGACTACATATTAATGACCGGGGTTTTAGCAACTTAAGTTCAGGGGCACTAACAACACCTATAAAAACATAAAAAACGCATGATCTAGAAACCCAAATCACTCAGCCATTTGCTCAATTATGGCAAATATTACTTGATCTATCCACTGCACAAGGCTAACATTCAGTTATTAAAGGACTTTATTTGATAGCGTTTAGTTGTTTAACTCTAGAGCTGCAATAATGCTCCTATCACCTGAAGAGAATATTACTCTCAATTCAATAAAGCAGGATGGGAACAAGAGTAGCTAAATTAGACATTACCTATATACAATGTTTTGAGGCAAAGAACAATTTTTAAAGCACAGTTCTAAGCAAGAAAGAAATATATAAATGTATGGAAGAAGTACCAAATAGGCCTGAGAAATGATATTTGATATCTGTCCATAGGAGAGCACAGTCCATTCTCCATGCAGACATGGCTGAGTGAGCAAGAACATGGCCCTGCATCCATTCCTAGGAAGTTGTAATGGGATGAGCTTTTCTTGTACTTTTCTCAAAACACTGCAAATACAACCATGTGAAGTCTGTCTCGTTGTGCATCTGCTCCAACACATTTATATAGGAGATTCTGTATGGGAAATATCTAACAAAAAATTAAAAATCATTTGGTGAACAAGGTTAAACAAGACTCCTACTCACACGAATGAAAAGTCAAGAGAACCTTCATCTGTAAAAATTGTGAGCATATGCCAGCAGGACTAAGCAGACTGGATAGGTTATATTTGCTAATAGATAACAGGCTAGATTCTGTCATCCTTACTCATTCTGAACAGTACTTATATCAACTCTTATCATGAGTAAGGTTCTGCCCAAAAAACATACAGATTCTCCAATCTCTCTCATATGAGAGAGATCCTCTTTCTAATCTGAGATCAAAACTGACTATTTAATTAAGTAGAAAAATCAAATGTCTTTCCTCAGACAGTTTATTAACTAATATAACACTATCAATTGTCCACAACTATTAAAATTCCCAATTTTGTAGTATGCTGGCGGACTCTGCCGATGTTTCTCTCGCCCCCACATCCTTGTTGCACTGTGGCTTCTCTGAGTATCATAATGAAAAGCGCCTGACAGTGGCTTCGCCTTCTTTCTCCATCAGCTATTTGGATTCAAACATGCACAGCTCATGCATAAGCAAACAGGTGCAAGGGACAGCTCTGCCAAAGCCCAAGCAAGCACGAGGTACACATGTAGCTTGCTGATTGTGGCATGCTGCTGATAGAAGGCAACAAGGCCAGACAATAGGCAGGGTCAGTAGGTGGCTCTTTGATTTTCCTGGCTCTCCACAGAACAGCAGCATGGGACTTTGCCTGTGGGGGGAAAATCGTTGCCTTGCCATGCAAAACATTAAAGCACTGGGGCTTGTAAACCAACAAGCGACTGAAACTCTGTTTCTTAAGAAACCAGCTAAAGCAAAGTAGCACACATTTACCCACAAGCCTTGTTGTTTACTTGTGAAGAGATGATTAACTGTGAAAACTTTGTAATAAAACAAATAGCTATGCAGGCATTATGAGTTTCCTACATAAAATGAAACCTCCAGTACTAAAATATATAAATAGACTCTTCCATGAGAAAGAAATTCCAGCTACAGCCTTAACCATCTTACTACTACCACGTGCTCATGCTCATTTTAAAATCTTTTTTTTCTTCTTTTCTTTCTCTCTTCCTAGCAGACATAGAGTTAAGAGATTTCAAAACACTCTTCAACAAATGTTCCAAATTCTGTCTCAGAAGTCCTGATTATGTCTAGATGCTGTAGTGAGCATGTGTAGTTGAGTCATCTCAAGTTTCATACTGTAGAACAAGTATTTGTGATGAGGTAAAAAGTGACTTCAAACTCTTACCATTTTTGTCACAATGCAAAAACCAGTCCTAAGAACCAGTAACAACAGGACTGAAACTGTACATGTGTAAAGCCTAAAAATCAACATACTCAATATAGAGTTTTCCATTGCTTTCTTCCACTGCCTTATATTGTCAAATTTTCTTCACAGATATCACGTAGAAATAGTAATGCAAATACCTAAAGGCATCTAAAATATTCCCCAATTTTTATTCAGAAATTAAGTTACCTATCAATCCAGGAAGCATCTGATGACTCTTCTGGAAGGTTACTAAGTTAACCAAAACACCCAGTTGTTATTGAAACTAACTTTAGATATAAATTTTCAACTTTTTTTTTTTTTTTAAGTTTTCCTTCCCAGTGCAATACTCCATTACTTCAGGCCTCTAACCAAGCATGTAGAACAAGTTCTAGAGTTGTCTTATTTTCAAAGGGAAAAAAAAAAGCAGGGAGAGTCAAATTGACTGCTTTTACTTTTGATTTGTGATCTACTTAATCAGACACTGGATGAAGCTAATCACTTTTTTGTTTTAATGAGCTTAATTAGATCAGCTAGCTATCAGAAGCAGCACACAGGAACAGAACCAAGTAGTTCAGTGAGGACAACAAATACATGATTCCATCACGGACAGCGTCATTCAGAGGTGTAAAGCTTAATAGGCTCCCCTCAGTGTCTTCTGAAACTTTTCGTGTTGTACAATTTTCTAGCACGTATAAACAGCATATACTGAATTTGGATTACAGGGAAAATATGGCACCACTGGCAATATCCAAGGATGCAGCAGAAATGAACAATCATTCAGCAAGTCTGCTTAGCCTGCCTCTAATTTATCATGGCTTACATCTTATGCCTGCCAGCAGAGCCGAATTCATATGTTATTGTCCCAAACCTGTCACTTTCTGGACTGCTTTTTAATCTTCCTCCTAGAATTACATTCAGAAAGGTCACTGCTATCCAATTAGAACCTTATCAAAGATGCACATGCAGGCTGGATTCATGCTTATCAAGAACGGGTCATAAATCCAGAAACTGCATATCACAAAGTACCATTACCATAATGAATAACTGACATAAGAAGAAGTGTCAAAAATACCTGTGTATTGCCAGGCAAGTGTTTGACTATTTCTCTGTACACCAAAGCAGGTGAATGACTGAAAGCGTTATTATTAAGTACAGGAATTATGGAAATTGAAGACCATTAATTCCAGTAACACTTCATATTTTGGACAAAACCTGGCATTATAAACATTTCTACAAACAGAGGATTCCCTGCTCTTTTTCCTTAGTTCCCCAAATCTGTATTATCAAGATGATTTGTGAGGACTGCTAATATTAATAAATTCACAGCTTTTTCCCCTACCTCTATTTCAGCACCATTTGGAACTTACTAAGAAGGACACTTATAGTTTTTTATCAATTAATTTAATCAAGATCAAAACTTAAAAGAAGAATTTGCTTTCAGTGTTCCAATTAAGGCACATAAATCCACATATACAAGACATACTGACATGCCTATGTTTCTAATACTGATCGTAGTAAAATAAATTTTCTCATCTATCACGTTGCTACTTGAGAAACATTGTAGTGTATGATCCGGAAAAAAAAGAGTAACAATTCAGTAAATACAGCCTAGGAACATTAAAACTGAAAGGTATTACATAAAGACTATACTTTGCACTGCCCTCAGCTCCCAGAAGCACCCAACAGACCCAGCAGTTTCCACAGAAGAGTGCAAAGAACGGTGTCTTAGTCAAGTTTGCATCACTGTTACAGTCTTGGACATGGTGGTAACATGCCAGAGAGTCATTGTCCCTGCAAATGGTGGACCAGCTCTCCCAGCTGGGGCAGAAGATTTAACCCAGATTGAGCTTCAATTTATGGGAGGAAGAGAGCAGGCTGCGCAGCAGAAGAGAAGATGAAAAGGAGATAGATAAACAGGATCTTCTCTGAGACACAACACTTGAGTATCCTCAGACTCCAACCGCAGGAGAGAAGTTTGGCAGTGCCCACCTCCATTGTTAAGGCTGGACTCGATGGCCTCCAGAGGTCCCTTACAACTTAACCCTGAAGTGAGGCTAGGAACTCTCTTCTGGATTTGGTATGTGGTTTACTTAACAGCACTCAAGCAAACGCCTCAATAAGGACTTGTTTCAGGTGTGGCATTTGCACTCTTCTAGAATACAAAGTCGATCTGAAAGTACATGTTGATTAGCCTGAACACTACTGTTAACTACTGTAAACTGAAGAATGTTTCACAACATAATATACACACTGCTGGCAAAGGCAATGAACTTGATCCAATCCTTCCTTCACGGTATTGTCCAGTTTTTACTTTCATCTGATCATGAGGAAGTAAAGATTCTGGATTTTCATCTATTTCTTTCTTTCTTTTAAATGTTGACAAGTGTGTCAACCACAGCTTTATTCACTCACATAAGAGGCTGACTGAAATTGCCTTGATTGGAAAGTAATTGACTTTTGGACATAAATACAAAAAAAAAGGCAAAGAAAAATGACTTGAGAAAGGCATCTGCTGCTGCTGCTATCAAACTTTATCACAAAGCAAGCAAACTGCAAGGATTTTTAAACCCTTCAAAGCAAAGGAAGTGCCTTTTGCCCCGTGCTTGCACTTGGAGACTCTCAGCTGTAGATTCTTGTACTTACATTACATTATGACTTACAATAATAATTTAAATATATAACACCTGTTTTAAATGAAGAAAGGAAGGTTAAAAAAAAAAGAAAAAAGAGCGTTATGGAGCATACAGTACTCTGGATTCCTTACAAGGTAGTCTGACTGACAGTCATCTCCAAAAGCGCCAGCATCCATAGCACAAGTCAAATGGAGGTTCTCTGGGGCAGAGATGGTCTTTCTGTTGTGCCTTTACACTGTTTACATCATTCAGAAGTCATTTCTCTAGACCTTAGCGTAATATAAATCATAGTTAACACTAATAAAATTCAACTTTCAGTGGAGAGTAATGGATATCCTTATTGGTAATCGTAACAGAAAGGTCACAAATTACAAGGCACAGAGCAAGAATTACCTGATCATACCCAGAGACGTCTCTTCTGGGTCAAGGTCAGCGAGCACAAGAAGTACCACAACATTTATTTTTTTCTGTCAGCAGTGTCCTGCTCCTGTGATAAACTAAGGACTCAAAGCTCCAGGTCACTTTTGAAGCCTTCATCAGTAATAAATTCTCCTTAATAGTACGCAGAACTCAGTTAGCAAACATAATGATTTACAGTAATGAGGATGCTTGTACCATTTTTCCAGAATATACTGTCAGTTTATTTTACAATAGCTAGTATTTACAGAGCACTTTACTAGAATAAACTTATTAATTATATCCTCAATTGTTTCTATTCAAAATTCTAATGATGTAGTAAGCTTCATAAGCAATCATCAAATGTCCAGTGAGACTACTATGCCTGACTTCCAATACCAGCTGATCTCACAGAAGGCAGCAAGCAAATGCAGCAGTCAGAAAGAAGGTCTGGTGATTCCCACCGCATTATGGTCTTCAACTATTCCTTCAAATCCCACGTGTTAGGCACATGACTTAGTTGAATAGACTGTTGACTGCATTACCTTTCTGAATTCATTATTCAAGGGCTTGTAACTCAATCATAGTAGTTTGCTTAGGATCATCAAGTAGCATGCAGATCTGCAACTTCAATTCCCAATAGACATGAGGAAAAAAAGCTTTCAAATTCAAGGACATGCTAGAGCTCCTGCTTTCTGTAATCTATACCAATCACAATTCTTAATGCTCATATGCACAAAATTGTTTTCTGATATAAACACAGACTTTTACAAACTTTTTGCAACAATAATGCTAACTGTTGAAGGTCATTCTAGTTGGCTACAGATTTCTGATGAAAGAAAAGAAAATTGTAAGATATTAGACTCAACAAGACCCACAATACTATAGAAACAGCATCAGGTGGTAAGAAAGCAACTAAACACCAGTTCTTAGAAAGCATACTAGAATTTTCTTATGTTTTAGCTAATGTTTTCAGAAAAAGTATTTAGTTAAATGAGGCATTGGTAATGCAATCATCTCTATACTATCACATGCCCTTAATCTTTCATTATTACAAAAATTCTAGCAAGTAAATCATATGCTTATTTTCTTTTTATCAGAAAACTTTAACATCCGCATGATGAGAAAAGGAATATGCTGTACTTCACATAAAACAAAAGACTGTAATATATAAAAAGTAGGTGACAACTGAGGTCAAACATTGATTGGCATCTTTCCTAGAGGGACAATACCTTGACCTAGGGACACTCTGCTTCCCTTAAGTAGTGTTCGGGGAGAGAGTGAGAGAAACCGGGATAAAATGAGAGCCTCTTCTTTATTACTCTAACAAGGGACTCCCCATGGTCCTAACTACATTCCAGCATCTCTAAAGTGCATGAGTCAAAACAGCCCACAGAGGACCTAACAAAGAATATTTTATAGGCCTTAAAGAAAAAGGAGCCATTCACAGGAAGGATTTATTTACACAGATAATTTTAGGGGCAAAATAGTAATTATATTTATTATTATTATTATTATTTCCAGAAAATGTTACTACTAAAATAGTAAATACTATCAGTTAGAGAAATAAGAAAGAATGGTGCAGAACATTTTCCTTTTTAAATGCGGGAACATTTTTTCATAGACGAATATTCCAGTTTCTATTCCACAACGAGTTTTACATGCATTTAAACCAGACTCAGGCTAGACAGTACTGGTAAACTATAGCACACTGCCTTGCTTCTCTGACAGCAAGCAAGAGCAGCACTGCATGCTCAAACAAAACATCAACAGGCAGCATCCTTCAAGTCAAAGTTGCACTACACAGCCATGATTGCTTAAAAAAATAATTTAAAAAGTACAATCATTCAGAATAAAAACTTTGAATATACTGTTCACTGATGCTGGTGACTATAACAATCACATTTCACCATATTATGTTTAATAAATTTTTGTGGAAAATAAGATATATAGGATGTGAAGAATCTGACCACATGATATTTGCACTAGAAAATTAGCACCGTACAAATTAAACATGGCACACACTAAGTGGATTTGAAACTCGTAACTGATAAATCCAGAAGAAGAGATATCACTGGGGAATCACTGATGAAAAAAGTGAGTTCCTAGTGGAGTACTTCTGGCATTGGTTCACTCTCTTAAAACAATTCAATATCTGTGTAAGTGATTGAGCAGAAAATACAAGGTCACTACTAATCCAATTTTCAGACAAAACGCACATTATTGGATAATGAAGTGGTATGCAATCTATATGAATAAGTATTGCTTGGCAAACTGGGCTCAATTCAACATTTATGGTAAGATCATATTTCAAAACAAACAAAAAGCCATAATGACAGTACGGTGGAATGTGTTCTAAAGGAAATGGGAAATAAGCACGAGAACACCAATTTCTGATTTAACAGTGCAGATAAAAATTGCTGAAATGATGTCTGGATCTGACAGAAAAGCAGTAAAGATGCATCTCCCATGTATACCTGCCAATGATTAGAACAATCAAGTAACATTTTGTCCAAAATTAGTGTCCATACTTTTGAAGTATACTAAAATAACATGACAATTCAAAAAAAAAAAAAAACGGGAAAAAATGATAGGAAGTCTGGAAATCATAACTTAGAATACGATGCTTAAAGTTTAACATGTTAGACCTACTAAAGAAAGGCATAGGTAGCAAATATTTATGCAACTTGGAGTATTTCAAAGTTTATTTCTTAGGGTGCCATCCCCACTACTGGATGTCAGTATAACATGGCCAGAAGATGAGTCCATGAAAATTCAATTTGCAAATAAAGTTAATGAATTGAATAACAGTTGCTGAAATAGAGGCAACTGGATTTATTTATGGCAAGTTTCTCAAAATATTTTGAATTTTAAAACTTACATGATTTTAATCTCTCTATCTTGCTTCCCTCAGAACTACCTCTGGATCCAAAAGCTGAGGATTACAGGCACTCCAAAACCACCAGACTGCCATCTAATCAGTGTTCAAAAGTGGTACTTACACAGCACAAGATAGCACCTGGCAATTTGATTCCCATTTTACCACCATTCCACACAGCTACTCTGTGAAAGTAAAATGCGGCATGAAACAGCTGCAATATTTAAGACATTACATCTCAGACAAACCACATGACATGGGCAACAACTTTTATTTTTTTCCCCTGCAGGATATTATTCAGTTTGTAAAAGTTTAAAAACATGTGAATTGAAACCTAACCAGAACAGAACCAAAATTCATGTATTAGTTGTTCTGCCTTAGAGACATCTTAATACTAAAACAGATTAGAAGGGAGGCGATTTCTCTCACTTCTCTCACTCATGCCCTAAAAAAGTCCATAAACACACACCTTTTTAGACACAAATTATAGTAATTGACATGCAGGATGACTAACTACATGAGCACATTGATTTTGAAAACTTTTCCTTCATTTTCTCAGGTTATATAATTCAACACTGTAATGGTAATTTAGTTTCCACTGCTCAGCAAGAAGGTAATTAAACAGTTTTGAAAGTAAAGCTTCTTAAGCAGATGCCCCAGATGTGGGACAGGTGAAACTTCTGGAAAAATAATAATAATAATAATAATCCGCTGTGGTTTTACTTCATTTTTACTGAAGTTTTAAATAGATGAAAATAAAGAGGATAGAGCTGAACTTACTTTTTCTCAAAGTTCACCTGTACCTGTTATATGATCTATAGCTTTAAAGCCTCCAGACAGCCAGATATAGACTGCTCCTACCATGATGGGAAAAGAAAAATTCCCAGTAGATATAATGCTTTGTTTTGCTATTTGATTGCCATCGTGATAGCCCAAAGAGATAGGCATATAGAAACCCACATTTACGTGCAGTTATGTGGTAATTCCTAAAATTATCTGGAACAGTACTGACATTTACCCTATTACCCTCCCCACCTCTGACCTCCCGAAAATTCATTATGTTAAATTTAAGCCCATTAAGTTTTCTACTGCCAATAAGCTCAGGGAAAACAAACAAATAGGTAACCTTGTCAAGAAGTGTTTCCACTGGTAACCTCTGATTGAAGATAAGGTCAATATTGCTTTGCTTCTGAAACATAGCAGCTTGACAGCTCCCCTTCCCACTTCTCTCACCTGCTTTCATGTTGGATAACCTCTAAACTATGGCCCGTATGCTGCCATCACACCATCACAGATTGCCAGTTGCTCTCCTAGTTGCAATTACAAATGACTGTCCCATCATTTCCTGCATTTAAGGCTGTCAGTAGCGTTGTCAGAAGTACGTAATTGCTGTGCAAGACCCCCACAACTGGCTTCTGCTCTGAGCTGTGGAACCACTCAATTCCACAGCTGTCAGAGCGCTGACACTGACTGCAGTTAATGACACAGTGTCATCTCTCTGGCTTGTTTACCTGCCGACCCTGCAAGCAAATGGACACTAGCAGGGAAGATAGGGAAGAGAGAAGCAGACACCATATTTGTCATAATCACTATGATTCACAGTAGAAGAAAATCAATTCCTCTTAATTGAATAGAGTGACTTATTAAGGGTTATAAGTCCTGCCTGGACAGCTATACTGATTTGATTACATTTGGAGAGAAATTAGCAATGAGTTCTTGAAAGATCTTTCCTTTTGTTTCCTGGCTCAGAGTTGCTCTTAAATGATTATCTTTTGAAGAGTCTCAGTAAGCAAGTAATACTTGGATCGGGGAGAGCAGTAGAAAAAGGCTAGTGAAAAGTTTTCTGAAGTGTTGACAGGGATGTGAAAAAAACACAGCATGTCCCTCACAGCATTTTGGATTCTGAATTGAACAAGTGCAGCATTAGCACCAACCTGTGACAAAAACTTTCCGGAACAAAGCCTGTCCAAAATAAGCCTCCTCAGTTCAGCACTACCTTGGCCACTTTGTGGACTGATTGACAAGGAAAGACATACTACAACTATGAATTAAAATTGACCTAAAATCCAGTTTGCAACAAATCTTTCTTAGTTTAAGAAGTTTGACAAATTCTGGAATCATACATGTCAGCAAATCAGACACTACTTAAGAGATAAGGAAATAACAAGTAGAGAAGAGAGAGTAGAGATGCAAAATACACATTTGAGTAGACAAAAAAAAGTTCCCATTTCCAGTTAAAACAGCACGTGTTCATCCCAAGCCTTGAATGGAACACTGGCTTCCAAGTGTTAGATTCAGAATTAGACGCAACCAATCATACTAGGGAATCTGAAGATGATTGTTTTTTTGGGTTTTTGTTTTGTTTTGTTCTTTTCTTGCTTAAACTGGAGAAAAATATGTTTAAAGAAGATGCTTGCTTTGATCTTGTAAAGTGAGAGTTACTGGAATTAATGGCAGTTGCACACCAGCACCTCCCAAGATAACGCAGACTACAATTGCTTTGGTGAAGCTGCACAACGCTTTCTATTTGCAACAGTAGGGCAGGCCATCAGAGATGCATGCAGGCAAAATTTAAATGATGTAAATGATACAGTTCATGTACAGCAGATAACAATCTGGTTCATGTATCTTAGAACTATTTCAAGAGTCTCTTAAGGTGAATTTTCTTAGCACACAAAGATAAATAATATTCATTAAAAAGAGTTTAATGATTTATTCTGTACATCACAATTCTGTGCTTCATTTTGAATTCCAAACTGGAAAAGCCTTGGAAAATATCAAACTTTGTTGTTGCAGTCCTTAAGACAATCTACTTGGAGTTCTAAGTTTCGTGGAAGGGTTATATTCACAAGCTCTGGGTCTTGTTTCAGTCTCATAGTGAAATAGTTTGTGGTTAATATTAGTATTCCTACAATGTAGTAAATCTGTTCTTACAGTTTCCACAAAGCTGTACCAACGGCTTTAATCACAATGATTTTGCTACTTTTGAAAAAGCATATGTTAAAAAAAAAAAAAAGCCAAGGATTCTCAGATTATAAAAATATAAACACTGCCAGTTTCTGAAGTGTGCTTATGCTGCTCCTCTAGAAGCCACACTGATCCAGCAGTAATACCTGCATGATTAATTACAATTATAATGCACCTTCAACCACAACAGTCCTCTAAATGCTAATCTATCACTTTGGGAATTATTCAAACATTATAGACTCCCAAGATCCAAATGAACACTTCTACAAAGAAGTTCAGAAGGTACAATTGCAGGGAATATTCTGGTCATGTGAACTTGAACATAGATAACACTGGTGAAATCTTCACAGTACTTTGTTGCATAGATCTCAGAACCTGGTAATCCACAACTGTAAACAGTAATTTCTTAGGTGTATTTTGATGGCAAAAATGAAAGGGAAGTCTCCAGTATATATGTTCCACATTTCTAAAAATCTAGGTATAGCAACCTTTTCCCAAATCTTTCTAGTATTTAAGAAGGACATTGTCAGGAGCAATTCAGAGGACCTTAGTTTACAAAAAAAAAAAACTGATTTTTAGAAAGAGGTGAAGTTTCAACCCTGTTTCTTTCCTCTCCTTTCCCTAACACAGCATTAACAAGGAAGTAACTTGCATGGAGTCAATCACGGCCCCTTCAAATTTAGTGATTACTTCTTGGTAGGGTGATAGTCATGTTGAAAAAAAAAAAAAAAGAGCAGACAATCTTAAACTGATGATAATAATCTGGAATACATTAAATACATATATGTTATACATTAAAAATAGATTTTTACAAAAATATTGCAATACAGACTCATACTCTACAATTCTTCCTGTTTGGTATATCCTATTTTAATTCACTTACCAGTCAATACTAACAGGAAATTAGCCAGTACTGCAAACTGCCGAAGAAATTTCCCTGCTCTATGTTTATGAAGAATTTAATAACTGATTCATTGATCAGTTCATCCTCTGTGTTTTCAGATATTCAGGTAAATGCTTACTTATTTCTTCCTATAGCATTAGACAAATGCTATACGGATGATCCTGTGTAAAGCCAGGAGTTGGACTTAATGATCCTTATGGGTCCCTTCCAACTTGGAATATTCTATGATTCCATGAAATAATTTCTTAAATGAACGTCAGTAAGTAAAACACACTATTTTAACAGGTTAGAGTTGTAAGAATCATTTAACTCTCAATACAAAAATGGTTGCATCAAAATAGTTCCCTTTTACAGTTATAGCTACCAAAAAATATTTTGTTTACTTTGAATATAAATCTACACATTACAGTAAAAGGTCTGTATTAATTAGAAGAGCTAAGACTAACACTTGACAATATGCCTAAACTTGGATCACTTCATTGTTTATCAAGCCAAAGCCGCACTGAAACTAAGGAATTGAGTAGGCACTGCTTTCCAATATACATTATTATTGTATTACTAAAAAAATTGATACTTTCTATTTCTGATGATATAAAATTATTTTTTTTACCATATTAATCCTGCTTACAATAAATAGATCAACAAACATACAAATACGCAACTGAATTGATTCTAAATTGTAGAATGATTTGGAGAGCATTACCACAAGAATATATTACAACTTAAGGAATATATGAAAACAATGTCAATTTTACAAATTAAATCTAGGAACATATACCAAGCAACAGCTACCTTCTTTCTGTTTCCAGCATTCATCAAACTATTATTTGTTTCCAAATATAAACCTTAGCTATGTAGCTAAGCTCCTCCAATTAAAAATTATCCACATGCATTTGAATATATGCACCACTCTTATATTTTTCAAGGGTATATTCATACAGGTAGTACCTTTTTTTATCTTTTTTTTTTTTTAAATGAAATTCAATAGAAAAAAATCCCTGATACTGTTTATGTTATAAACTAAGACTGTTTTTCCTAACATGAGGTATGAAACAGAAAAACAATGGAAAACTGCATTTTATATTGAAAAGAATATTTTAATATAATTTCTTCTAAATCCACCCACAAAATTAAGTTACAAATTAAAACTTAGGTAAAGAAAGATCTGCTAGACATTGTAGCATTTTGCTTGGGCTGACCTATATGAGGCAGCTGCAAACTTACATTTAACGGTCATATATTTTTCTTTAAATCAGCTTCCAAATGCATCTCAGAGAATGGGCTATGACAATGGTTTAAAGCTTTATTCCCCTCCACAGTTACAAGTCATCACAATGCTGACTCTAATCAGGTTACTCTGCATCTGTCTGTCACAAATAACCTAGTAACAACTAAATGGATTGCCATAAATCTTTCAATTAGAATTTATAACTTTATTAGCACAATATTTTTGAACTGATTGCATTACTTTGAAGAGCAGCTTTCATTTATTTTGTCATTTGGGGGTCAAATGTGTACAACGGCTGAAAGCGGTGTATACAATAGGAAGCCTTACTTCAACTTCTGTGGTCATCACAATTTCTCTTCTCAACAGACTATAGCCAAATTTTTTAAACCAACCCTTTTCTTACTGTGTGGAAGTTGAATGATGATATGTCACTTGGCTAAATGTCACCAAGTTTCTTTCTGAAACACAAGGGTCATACTGCCACTTTTATGGCCCCGATAAGGCTTCATAAAAGAGTAATTTACCATTAGGTAAGGTTTCAAATGGCTTTTTGTCTTTGTTTGTTTGTTTGTTTTGCTTCAGAGTTCTTGAAATCCATGCCAAGGATCTAATCTCCAAATAGGGAATGAGTATCAAGTGATATTCCGTAGTCATAAACAGTGTGGCTTTACACACCTGTATCTTATTTCATCAGGTAGTAGAAAATAGCCAGAAATCTTAAGTGTTTGTTTCATTAATATGTAAGTACTGTACGTTGTGTTTTCTGAAGTATAACACTTCCAAACTACAAAGAGAAGATAACCTGAACGGCCAATTTAGATGAAGATACTTCAGCATTTTAAATTAAATACACTGGTATATTAACACAAACGCATTCATGTTAATTACATATACACGCATACACATACACCTTCAGAATAAAAATGCAGCTCAAGCTGCATTCTTGTTTTAAGGAACTAGCAGGAAATATTGGAAAAAAATGTGTAATTTGAGAAAAAAATAATCAGTAATAGCAGCTATTTTAGGGAGTCTGAAGGTAAAGCCACTTTCCTACTTGAATGCTGAAAAAAATCAGGAATTCAATTAAAACAGAAACGCTCATGAAACAACAGTTTCGAAACAACCATGAATTATTTTTTTTAGAACCTGCTTATAAAATGAGACTTTCCAAAGTTCTTTAAGATGGATCACACACACTGCATTCTCTGGTGTTACTTCTGGATAGCTTCTTAGTGTTCACTGGTTCCATGCACGTAAAAGCAAGCAGAGGTACAAATAACTGATCTCTGTTGTCTGGACATACAGAAGTAAGCGAAAGGTGCGTAACAGGTGGAAGGTGAATGTACAAGGGGACCGCTGTCTAACAAATCCTTTCCACTCATACTTCCAGACAACAGAAAAAAAAAAAAAAACTTTCTAGCCTGATGAACAGAAGGCTGATGAATATAAGTCATCAGTTTAGGAATTATATATTGATTTGACTTAAAAATACAGATGCACAAAATTTTGCACAAAATTTTACTCAATAAAAGGAATCTTAGTATCACCACTCTTTCTCCTTTTCCCAGACAAGCCAGAAGTCACACGAGTGTCATGGAAGAACATATCTGCTGGTCTGAAAGACCCAATCTCTTCATCTGCCACAGCCTCTTTGGCCAGTACCACATAATTCACAGTCTAGCCTTATCTTTGCTCTTCATCAACAAAATGTTTCTAATGCTACATCGTATACTCAAAATAACAGCAGGAATGAGAGTATTAAAATCATTAAAGAGGGGAAAAAAAAAGTACTACACCCTTAATTTAAGACTTTGGCCGTATGCAGCAATTGATGTGAGAGCAAAGCACTGAACAAGTGACATGTAAAAAAAAAAAAACATTTGAGGCACTGATTCAGACTGTGGTCCATCTGAAAATGAAGTAAATGATCACGTAATTACACACCGCTACAATTAAGCACAGTAATGTTTGACAAGCAAACCTTTATCTACATAAATATAAATGTAAATTAAGGTGCATATAAAATGTATACACACAGTCCACAGACAACTGAGTATTTCATTTTGCATTACTTGAAACAAGCACATAATAGGCAAATGTATCCTTGCTGTATGCAAATTAAAAGGAAAGCAAAGCAAAACAAGATCTATACTGTTACGTAACAAAGGAATCTTCCCTGCTTTAGCTTCAGTTAACCCAGGTTATTCAAATGGTGGCTTGCACACTAAGATTCGAGTTCACCTCAAGCCCAAGCATACTGAAGCACCTCAGCAAACAAACCAGGACTGGGTATTCCTATCAGAACCCTACGTCTGGAACGGCAGGAGCTGTGTGTGCCTCACAAACTCATCTGTCAACCAAGAGTCAGAAATGGCCAGAAGAAACACAACCTCAGAAGCACAGATCACCCTCCTCCCTGCTTCCATGCACTTCTATGCCTTCTTTAACTGAACCTCCATCCAAAATTAAATTTGTTGAGGACTGTCCTAGACTTCTAGGCTAGTCCATTTAAAAGATGCTATGCATAGAGGTGACAGTTGTTAGAAATAACACTATACTTGTTTTCACACATACCCAAAGGAGCCAGAATAACTTCTCATTTATCTTTACACATCTGCCTCCTACTGAAACAAGTTTAGGAAACAGTCTTTAAAGATGTTAGATGGCTCAAAATAACCAGTAGTATCTGATTCCTTAATAACGATGTGTTACAGCAAAAGAGCTACAAAGTTTTATTAAGTTTTCTGTTCCATAATCTTTTATTTTCTACACTAGAATCCTAGTCAAGATCTAAAGAAATGGGAGGACAATAAAAATGATCAGTAGTAATGTACTGTCTAAAATCTACAGTTTCCTCCTTTTAAAAGCATATCCACAGGGACTTACAAGGAAATACAGTGCTTAACTTTCTTCAGAACTAGTCATTTAAAACACTACGACAGATTGCTCTAACTGCTTATCTTTTATGTTCAGGAGACAGGGCTTGATTCTTTTGCCTATCCCTCTGCAGATTTAACAACTAAGAATTTTAAAAATAACCACTATGAGTATGATTTCCTCTGGCTCCTGGCTGGTAGCTACCACAAAAGTGTCCACATTTGTCTTTATTGTCTGGAATACAGTCAGTGCAGGTTTATACTAACCCGAAGACTTGGAAAGTAGAGAAGAGATAGGAAAAAGGAATTATCGCCTATATTAAGCTTCAAACAAATCAGACGTGGTATATGACATTATTTAATCAGACAATTGTACTGTCAGGATGAGAGATCACAAGACAATTAAAAAAAAATAACACTTGGTATACTCCCAAAATGTAGCGTATTGAACAAACCCTTGGATTAGGGTATAATACAAAAAATCTTCATGCTCCTGGCATAAATTTAAGAAGGCTTTGATTTTGCAACTCTGAATCTAACAATCTAAGCTCTGAATTCAGTTTTAGGAAGCTTTCTTATTTTTTCTCTTAGAATTTAGGTGGGAAAATAAACTGAGATATTAAAGCAGTAAATGTCACCTATCTCTAATTAAAGACGGTTCTTTGTTGTAAGAGGATTTCTCATTCTTAGGCTCCCTTACGGCCATCTAAAATCTTGTTCAACACAAACTCTACAAATTTAAAGATTTAAACATTGCTTCCCAATACAATGATAATATGTTTCATTCAAAAAATAAAAATAACAAAAACTCAGACAAAACTGATTTTCTTACTTGCTAATTTCCAATCTAATTAATTTCACCTTTTATTTTAAACTACAAGTTTTTATCAGTTATGACTATATTTTTTAAAAAGCTTATTTTAAACTCAAGACCATGCAGCTGCAAAAGCAAGAAGTACTTGGTGTACCTAAAACCACATTAGATTGATTTGTATTATACTTAACCACTGAAATGGAAAACTAAGAATATTAATATGGCAGCTTTGACACCACAACAATTGATGCAAATTCTAGGGTCTAACTTGATAATTCCTGCATGCTTCCCCCAGTGAAAGAGCAGAACTATTGTCATATTATAAGCATACACGTAGTTCAACTTTACTTCATTTTTGTAACAGGGGACTGTGACAAAGAACTGGAATTCATTTTCTGAAAAAAATACAGCTTATGTGTCAATAAAACAAAACAAGAAAAGTCACAAGAATTAATGAGGTTGACTATAATTCAGAGATCTCAAAAGGATATTGTCAACTGTAAATCAAGTCAAATGTCAACCTTGGGTTAAAAGTCATTTCAAGTACTATATGTGTTCTTCAATGCTTTGGGATAATCTCGTCTAGATTAATGCCACCTTATCACTTTCCAATTTTCCCAGTATATTCCCCTATTTTCCCAATATATTCAAGACGCCAAAAAAACAAAACAAAACAAAACAAAGGATGAAGTTGAAAGTAATGTGCCCTTGCAGATATGTAAGAAAATGAGCAAGCGTATGCTCATGAAGTCTCTCTGGGCTAAAAGAATGACTTGCATTCAAAGCTGCGCATGTAGTTAAATACTGATCATATCAAATGGGTGAACAGGGCTCACTCATATCAACAGACGCAAAACATCTCTCAGCTACCCGTGGTATTTTCATTATCTTAATATTTCACATCAGCAATATATTCACATCACCTCACAAATTCTTTTAAGATAAAGAAGTACCTAACCATTTTCTAAACAGAGGTGGTAATGCACAGGAGATCTGTAGCACAAAAACGAAAATCACAGCACTGTCGATTCTAATCAAAAGGTGGATGAACTACTAGCTAAAAGTAGAAAAATGAAATCTATACTACCAAATATTTTGTTCAGCAGATATTAAAAACTAAATAGAAAAAAGAAATTTTGTTTATGCAAAGCTTTAACTTAGTTTCATTTTGTAGTGAAAATGTTTTTAGCCCATGAAAGTGTGTGAACAATAACCATTCATTGTTTAATAGACAGAAGCACTAACTGAAAGGTTTGGTTCTGACATTTTTTTTGTTTTTACACGCAACAGAATTGTAGCCTAATCCTGAGGGGAGGGAGCAGGACAAAAATAATCATAACTAAAAAAATAATAATAAATAATAGGAAAAAAACCAATGCCAAGAAACAATAAAGTTTAGTTCCTCCCAAATTACCATCTTTCCCCTTTGGCTGCATGTAGCATTAAAGGTTTAAAATGTCATTCTTGTAAACTTTTTGCAATTAAAAGATCTCTCTAGAAAACTTTTATATTAAATGGAGCCTAAAGTTGCTGATGTTTTAAAAGAAGAAAACTAGGAATTAGGTACTTGTTAAGATCTAGCAGTGGAAATGAAAACCTCTCAAGCCTCACCTAAAAAAAAAAAAAATAAGAAACCACTAGATTGAACACCATAAGAATTAAGGCTCCCTTTATCTTCAATGTGACTATGAATCCATGGCTTGTTTAGTCATTTTTAATACAATGCCAACATAGAAGCTTTATTACAATTTAAATGATGAAAATAATAATTCTCTATAATTCCACGCTCATCATTTCTGATGCTATATCTGAGGCTGCAACAGTAGAATAGCACATTTATATTATACTCCTTTATGCAGCTGTTAAATACCTACTCTGTCACTGAGCTCCACGAGCAGTGTTAACGTTAGCCAAAGATGGTGTCCAGTTCAACTATGGAAGATCTCTGCACTTCACAACACATTCAGAAAAACTAAATCTCTTATTCGTCATTATCAAAACTATAACATAAATCTTAACAAAGAGGTAACTATGCATACCCTACAAAGTGACATTTAAGCATTATTTAAATATACAAGATGTATACATTATATGGGAAAGCTAGTAAACTCCAAACTGTAAAAGAGCAGCATCTTTTCTTTAAGGTAAAGAAATACAAACACATTGGCAAGTCTCTTCGATGAACTGTGATACATAATGAAGAAGAGCATGGCAGATAAACTCTAACCGCTGTCCTGCAGTATAGCTCCATATATTACATTATTTCAGTAACAGGGGCTGGTATCTCCCTTTTATCCAGTAATAACCTTATCGAGAGACTCTAATTTTGCTTTATATCTTGAGTGCTTAGAGTAAATAAGGATATGTCACTGTGAGGAAGTACCTTTAAGTGGTTTTCTCTCTGAAATGATACGTAAGCCATAACACATTCCAACAAAACCAGAAAATGAAAAATCCCACAATACGGCCTTAACTGTTGAAGAACAAAAATTTTCATTTTTTTCTTAATATATCATTTTCATACTTCTTTTGCACTCCAGTCATTTATCGTTCTTTTTCACATTATCTTCCTCCTCTCTTATTATTTCCTACACAACAAACTAAAAGTACGCGTAGGAGAAATATGAGCTCCCATTCTGAAGTCCATAATGCAAATGGGAAACACAAGAATTATTCAGAAAAATCACAAGCCAGATGAAGGAATTTGCCTAACTAACCATTTCCATATTGCAGCATTCTTTTTTTTTCTGTGGAAGAAAATAATTAACTGATAAAGGAACTCTGGATATCTAGTTATTGAATACATATGCAAGTGCAAACTAGCTCTACATTTAACACACTGTGCTCCACACTTGGAAAGCATCACAGAATTATGGTGGGAAGATGCTATGAGGACAGATAATGCCACAGTACTAGTAAACTACGGAGAAATGAGAAGCTGAAAAAATAGCAATACATTCTCTAAAGATCAAAACAAAGGAGGCATGAAATTAATACTCCCACAAGTGGAATAGTGGAAAAGTGGAAATCTCCTCAGTATAAGTTTAGCGTAATTACAACAACAACAAACACTGTTAAGATAGTTCTCAATTATTAGAAGAATTTCTGAAGGATTAACTTCTCCATCATGATAGCCACTGTCACTGTATCAGCCTTGGCAAGGCTATAAAGTCTAAAACAGCCTCTCCATCCAGACCTCCTACGAATCTTCCTATTTTGTCAGAAATGTCAACATAATAAATCTTATTTTTGTAACCTAGAAATGCAGAAATACATCACCTCCAACTGGGTTTATTCACAGTAACTTTCAGGATTGGAGACTAGAAAAAAAATATTAAACTAAGAATAGGTTGTCAGTCAGTAATAATAACTGGAATGAAATTAAGATGTCTCTATGGGTCCTGATGAGATGTAACTCAGAGTGCTGAGAGAACTGGCTGACGTAGTTGCCAAGCCACTCTTGATGATATTTGAAAAGCCATGGCAGCCAGGTGAGGTTCCTGGTGACTGGAAAAAAGGCAGCATCATAGCCATTTTTAAGAAGGGTAGAGAGTATGACTCAGGGAACTACTAACCTGTCAGTCTCGCCCCTGTGCCAGAGAAGGCACATGGAAGAGAGGGAGGTGATATGGGATAACCAGCATGGCTTCACCAAGGGCAGGTCCTGCTTGACCAACCTTGTTGCTTTTTATGATGGTGTAACTGCATCAGTGGACAAGGGAAGAGCCACCGATGTCATCTCCCTGGATTTCAGTAAAGCCTTTGACACGGTTTCCCATAACATCCTTCTCTCCAAATTGGAAAGATATGGATTTGATGGGTGGACTGTTTGATGGATGAGGAACTGGTTGTGAGATCGTACCCAGAGAATGGTTGTCAATCGCTCAATGTTCAGCAACAAGTGGTGTCCCTCAGGAGTCAGTACTGGGGCCAGTGCTTTTTAACATTTTCATCAGTGATACTGTCAGTGGGACCGAGTGTACTCTCAGCAAGTTTAAGGATGACACCAAGATGAGTGGTGCGGTTGACACGCCCGAGGTACAGGATACTATCCAGAGAGACCTAGACAGATTACTGTAGTTTTACACTCCAAAAAACATTACTTATTTTCTGCCTCATAAGTGTACAGTTAGTTAACCATCACAGAAACGTCAAAGCTCCTTCAATTTCAAAAAGGACTTTTATTCCTTGAAATACTATGAGAAAAGAAATATAAGTGAATCACATCTTTGTAACTTACTAAGCTTTCTACTGACACTAGTGAACTATCTAGTATTTAGTACTAATGGGAGTTTTTATCACCAGAAAGATAATGCCCTTCTAATTTCTACGACACCAGTCCTATCAATCCTAAATACAAAGTACCCAGTACCCAGAGCTGTGATCACACATGTAGCTGAGCATGTCATGGCTCAGGCAAATATGTTATGAACATTCAAGATGATGAACAATGCTAAGGTCAGAAGTCAGAGGTGATGAAACCGAAAATCTACCCGTAATTTTCTACCCATACAACAGCTCTGACCCACTGAACTAAATGAATATATTTAATCCCCAACTAGTCAACTGATCAGGAAGTGCCACAGGGTAAGTGGAATGCCTTGACAAAGAGAAGACAGACGCTACCTGAACCACTATCACAACCAGAAAAGTAAAAATATATCATTATCTCGGCATCTTACCTGCAGGTATGAATTCAATGCTGAAATCATGTTATGACACTGTCCCCAACTCAAAAAAAAAATAATGTTTATGACAAAATATAAAACTCCTCTTGTAATATATTCCTTAAGACTAATTTATACACTACAAATATAAAGGCCGTACATCTCAGACTGTTTTTTTCAGATTAGGTTAAGAACTAAAAAAACAAAACTTCTCCAATTACTTCTGGTGAATCTAAGCCCATATAGGACATGATGCAAGCAAAAGGTGCTGCCTTCTTAGCAGGTTTTTCAGTATTATTTTGGATAATTTATTCTATCTCTATTTGACTGCTGCCAGCTTCATGACTAAGAAGAATGACAGGCCAAATCTTGCAGCCTTCACAGAAGTCTTAAACTTTTCCTGGCACACAAATAACTTATCAACTAGAAAAGTGGTACTTTCCCCAGGTGTTCCTACGGCAAAACAACATGTCTACCCAGCACCAGGTTATTAATGTTTCATTTTCCTGATGTTCTGTGTTGGCAGCCATGACAGAAGGCTTTGAACTTGTTTATTCACACTTGCTTGATCCTGTTTCCACACAGCACATCACAGCCTGTGGAGCTAGGAAGATGGATGAGGAAAACCAGGGCCATGAGAGGGTCAGGGTCATGGTGTCGCTGGATCTCATTAACTGCATCACTCACTGCAGCAGTCACTTCAGAGGTCACCTCAACTGAGGAGTTTGGCATAGGTGGTGGAAGAATGGCAGAAGTGTAACACATGTTCCCTGAAGTTGATGTTATATATGGAAAGAAGTACAGGTCCTTACATCATTCCTTGACTTTTTAGGGTTTTTTGCCTTTTTGCTTAAGAAAAAAAAAAGCATTTAACAAATATCTGATAGGTATCATAGCAGAGAACACTGAAAATAAGAAAAATATATATCAATTTAGTATTTCTCCTGTCATGATTTGCACATGTACTGAACTGCTGGAAAGGGAGCAAACAGAGTACATAATATCATAGACTGCCTTTGGTATACAGTGAGAATGTACAGCAATGTGTATCGATTATATTTTTGTAATGATATGTATATTTATTATATTTTTATTATATTTATATATAAATATAAAATTATAATTAATATATATGACAGAGTTAAAATATTATGTAACTGAATGCTGTACAGATCGTAAACACCATTACCAATATTTCATTATAATTTAAGAGTTCACACTTCCATAACTCTAGCAAATAAATAAATATATTCTGTTCCGCTTCTTCACTGGTTCTGTATGTCAATGTTAGGAGTGTAATGGCACACAGATATAAAAATTCCTCTCTCATATTCATTAAATTCTGTTCTTTACATCTCCTTTCCTTGTAGTGAGCTATTCTGCAACAGCCCAACTTATTTCCAAGAGAGGTGAAAAGTTAGTATTATTAAACTATTTCTAAACACATCTGCAGCACTAGAATAAAAAAACAGAAAATAAATTCTCATTTGTTCAATATGCAAGTGTATTATGAGAGAAGTGACATACAAGCCCAGCCTTGTACATATACACAGTGTATTTATGATTACCAGTCAAAATATTTTGATGAATGGCAAAATTAGAAAGCAAATTAAAAGCAGAATAGTCAAAGATAAACTTTTTGCTTCTTTCACTTCTAGCAAGTGAAAGCAAGTCCTTAGAATCCAACCAAATCAAAATCCAGTTTAAAAAGGAAACAACAATAACAAAACAAAACAAACGCACAAGAGTGCTCTGTCCCAAACTCCCCAGTTCCAATTTCACAACAAAATATAAAAGCATGGGCTTCAGTGGAGATATCATCCAGACTAAATGCAGTGGTAGGGGAAGAAGTAGCTCTACAATTTTTTCATCAAACTGTACCTTCTTTCTCCTCCCTACTCACTTGTTTGTTTAAGATGTCAGTTTCTTGGAACCGAAGGAGACCTTTTTGTTCAGATTTCTGTGTTTCATGGGGGAGGAAGAAATAAGAAAAAAATCTACATCTTTCAATAAGATTGACAATCAAAGTTTACATAATACATGTAAAATTTATTAAAAAGTCAAAAGCTTACATTAATACATTCACAGTCAGATGCTGCTCAATTAGTAACACAATCTGAACAGAAGTATGTGAACACATCACCTTTATTTTCATACGAAGCAAAGGGAGACAAACAAATGAAGAACACCCCTCATATTTTTAAGTTATCACACTACCAATTAAAAGATTCGCCTTCTGTTTGTAGCTCTGCAGTAAACGTTACATGACCTTGAACAGATGACTCTGAATCTCAAGGAAAATAACAATGACGTTTAGAATTGTGACTGACTTGTAGGCATGCATCTCTAGGAGTGGAATTTACAAGTTTGAATCAGGTACTTATGTTTCTCGTAACATGAAAAGAATTGCATAGCTGCTGACTGAATGAGTAGGAGCTCTAACTTTTCTATCTTTAGCATGTAGAGTGTTTCACATCAGCTGAGTATCCAGACTGGAGGCTACTGATCTCCTCCAAAAAAATCAAACAGTGAACATACTCTGATAAACCCAAGAACTGGACTACTTCAAGGAAGACATCAAATTGCTGATTCTTATCATGAAATATATGAAAAAATACATAAAAATGAAACAACGAAGTTAGAAACAACATAGATTAAATACAAAAACAAATATGTTTCAAAAATAATTTCAGAGTTGTTCTGTTTTGTTTTTCCACCATTTACTCTTTAGTAATCAAGGTGCTTTGCTAGAAAAGAAATCTTTCCTGACATACCTCCAAAAAGGTTCCTTCAACTTTCCAGGCTATACCCTAATTGCTCTCTCTTACTGACTTTGTCACCGAAGATAGCAAATATCCTTGTTACTATGATGACTCTGTTCCATCCATAACAGATGTTTTCAACTACCAGAGGTTTTCCACTACCTGTGCCTTTTCCTAATGCTAACCAGAAAAAGAGAGTGTGCTAAAACACCTTAAAGGTGTTTTTTGCATGCACATATTTGCTTCTCCTAACAGAACTAGCTATATATAGAAATTAAGCTTCCAACTATTCCAACTGTGTTTCAATACAGTTTTGCGAATTGGGCAAGAAAAGACAGCCCGAAAACATGTCAGGATTAAGAGACATTTCTAAAGTACTAGTGGGCTGAGTGGAAAGAGGACAACACGCTCTAGCATTAAGCAGGCCTTTTGGTCTGACCTAGAAGAATTATCACTGTAATTGTATGAAGTACATCAAGCACCTGTCTGTTCACTTTACAGTTGTGGACTCAGGAAAGATGTTAGCTTGCTAAAGCTACTAAAAACAGTAAAAGGCTACCAAATCAAATATGCTCTTCTTGTTTACAACTGCTTCTCTTTCTGCCAGGAGGTAATATCTAATTTTCTTAATCCAACATTTGCACTTCCCCAGAATCTGTGTGGGGAATGAACCACTTGAAGTGTTCAAGCTCATGTGCTCTCCCCAGACAGTGTCTTTGTTTGCAACTAAGACTGCCCACTGGTATGACCCAGCAGAGCAAAACATGTGCCATTCTCAAAAGCTGCGCATGACCACATAGAAATCAAAATATTTTGTCATATTGACAGCTGATAGTCTGCATATTCCAAAGTCTATATGTGTATGTAAAGCCTGTAATGAATTTGCACATATCATGGAAACAAATTGAATGTTGTCTCGAGAATATCACTAATAGATTTCTTTTTATACAAAATAAAAAAATAAGAAATTTCACTCGTCTACCTCAACTGTGCTTTTATGAAAAAAACACAGGAATTTAACATCCTAACCACATCTAAAATTTCACTTCATATCCATCTCTACCCCAGTATAAGATCATCATCCTATTACCTGTGAGCTTTGGGCTTTTCTAATACTGTCAGTCACTAAGTGCACTATGTATGACACTTAATAATTAATTGAAAAAGTTGCAGTTAGAGGGTTACAGTTAATTCTTTTGTTATGTTTCCTCCTCTAGGTTCTTCTAAGTCATACTTGTGTATGTGCATATGTATAGCCGACTGGGAACTTTCTGCATACATTATGATTTAAAAGTAATTGAAAAAATTAACTAGTGAAAATTATTTTGCAAGGTCATTACTCATCTTGTCCATGTAAGCTAGGGATATTTTCCTCTGAGATTCTCACATGTGGATTAGTGGTTTGAGGTATAAAAGAAGAAGAATGAGAGCCAATGAAACAATCTCCTTCCCATAAGCAATGCTCACATGTCTCAAGCTTTCTGAGAGGCTGGGCTGATATTCTGGCGGAAACGTACTTCTACTCCATCTATTTCATTTGATGATTTTGTAGAAGGGATGGGCAAGAGGAGGGTTCAAGTCCAACTAGTAGAACTGAAGTCTCTCTAGCAAGGTGCAGGTGGATATGAAATTTGCAATTTTAAATGCCAAGGCCACCTTCTACTTTGACATACAAGATTACACAAGCCTAGCAGCAGCTCTCAACATGTGAATCACATTAAACTGGATGATGTTGAAGACTAACACAGGAGACACCAGACTAACCGAATGTGCAAGCTCATATGCTTTAAAACTGATCATAGGGAAATGTGCTGTAAAGTAGAAGCTCATCTGTTACAAATTATAGAGAAAGATCTGCACCAGATTACTACAGAATGACTAATGACCTACCAAATGCTTTAAAAACGTCAAACATGATCACAGGACAGATAGGTAAGGGAACGGTGAAGGTAGTTATTAATGGCTAGTTCATAATGTATAGGATGCTGGCCTTTAAACATTGTATGCAATATAGCCACTCACATCTCAGAAAATGAATGAAAACTAGAACAGGTGTAGAAAGGACTACTAGGATCAAGAAAATATTTTCCAAAAGGAGACAAGAGCTCTTCTTGTTTAACTTAGCAATAGGACAGATGAGAAGCGATATCACTCTGGTCTATAAACACAAAGGAGAGAAAATAACTGAACTAAAGGAGAATCTTACCACAGAGCAAGCATAAATAAAGAACTTTTATGTTTACATTGGTAACTTCAGAACTGTTTCACTTATCATTGGAAGACCTAAGTTCCAAGGCAAGCTTCCAACAGAAACAGGGATTGGCATGAGCTCAGGGGGTGAAGGGGAAACCAATCGAATTTGTTTTCCAAGGGTAGCTTGAAACAGCATTGAGTGGAATTTAAAAATACAGCTGCGCAGAATACAGGTGTACTTGGTGATCTAGGGCTCCTAATTCTTCATGTCTCTGCAACCCTTTATACAATGACAGACACATCTACAAGACAGAAGAAAGTAACTGTATCTTCCTCCTCTAACGTGATGAGGCAGTTTCCAAAATATCGGTATAAATTCGCATCACTGCCACTTGAAAAATTCAAGTAAGGGCAGAGGAACAAAAATCTACCATTTCATTTCCCACATAAGTTCCAAGTACTATAAACTTTATTCAAAGAACAACATCTGTGAAAACATCTGAAGTGGAAGGATTACCAAAGCCATGATTAAATTTCAGTTCTCCAAGAATGGAAGCAGGGGAAAGATAATAATCTCTGACCAAAGACAGAAAAAAAATAGGGAAGAAGGCAAAGATTCCGGTTTCTTCAAACAAATGCAGTGATTATCAAAATGAAAAGCCATACACATATATGTATGTATGTGTGTGTAAAAAATATCCACCAATCTCACTCTAATAATTGATGTTAATTAGCATAGTAATGAACTTCATTTGTATTGAGATCATGCAACATTTGCAAATGAATGGTCTGGAGTACTGCTTCAAATGAGTATTTTTTAAAGCCTATTTGACATCAGAGAATAGTACAACATGTCTGAAGCATATGCCAACAATAGCTAATATTTCAATTAATATTCAAACAGTGCTTATAGGCTCCTGAGCAAAAGGAACAGAGGTGTAAAAATGCAGTGTTATCTTGTTTTCCTTCATTCCTCAGATGAACTAAAAATCAGAGAAATGTCAACCAAAAAATGAGTACGAGACATGCACACTAACCAAGGATCAGCCAATAGGTGATCTCTTTCAAGGTTTCTCTAAAGTCATCAACTGTTCTTTTGCTTTCAACATTTTATCAGGTAGAACATTCAAAGATACATAAACAGCAGGATTTGATTGAAAAAAAAAGAAATCAAAGGCAAGGGGAAGGAAGTAAGCTGATAAAAATCAAATGAGGAAATGTGCAAGAAATTATTAGAAGCAGATTCAGATCAAGAGCACTGAAAATAGCTTCTAAAACGTAACACTAGAAGTTCTATTTTAGGTGGAAAAAGAGTAGATCCTGGGCAGAAAAATTCAAGGAATAAACTGGTGATGCTACAGAAAGCTTCTTTAAGCATTTCTGGATGTGGTAAACTACTACTACTACACTAAAGCTGGGGATAATACTGGAGTGTGTTTATATATATATACATATATACACACACACACACATATATATATACACACATACAGTGCAACAGAGTACGCTACAAAAACATTTTAACCAGTTCTGAAGGAATTAATTCACATGGTGGTAGCAATTTTCAGTTGTTAAGGAAACTTTTCACTGGACTTCTCAGCACATACAATCTGCTAAGCTAAAGTGCTCACAGTGAACACTTCTTAGGCAAAAAAGCTTGCTTGTTTTGTGTGAAGCTGCGTATCTCTCTTTAAAGCTCATTATGCTGTGAACGCTCACCAAAAATGTATTATAAGATGACTATAGTACAAAAGGAGCTAGAAGAAGAAAACAGAGAAAATAAAAGGCACCATGTACAGTAACTGAAATTATGTTTTATACTTTTGGATCTACCATCAGTGTGATGCCACTTAGATGAGCCATTAGCAATTTGGGTCTTGAATTAAACATTTAGATCCGTGTGTCCAAGTAGACCTCAAATGATAGGGAGTGAGGATGTAATGATGCAATCACAAGCTTAAATCCTACTGGAGTGTGACAGAAAGTACTGTTTTTGTCCACACTGAAGGTATTGAGACTGAAGCACAATCATAAACAGCTCACGAGAATTATCTTAACAATAACAGGAAACAAAGTTTAGCTTATGTTGATGAGAAGCACCTCCACCAGAAATTCTAATCCACCCTGACAACTAGTGTAAAAAATACACTCTCACAAGTATTTATACTTCTTATCCTAGGTGAATTCAGACGCAACAGAAATACATACTTAACTGAAAACCAAACTAGTATATGAAATAATTAGAAATACTTTTTTTGATGAAAAAGGGACTTTGACATGAGACATCAGCCCAGTCTTGATTTTTCTGATCTATCTTCACTCTCTGGCATTTATTAACCTCTAATTTCAAATAACAACTGTAAGGATTAAATTGTGCCCTGCACAAAAATGTCATGTTATGTAATGATTTCTAAAAATAGTATTTCCAATAGTTTCAACCTAATCACAGAAATTCCTTTCTGTAAGCTTCAGAAGTATACGGGCCTAAAGTGTTCCACCAATCTCACAAAACCTGCCTTGTTCCCAATTATCTAACCAGATACAACTTTCTGTATTTTGTTCTCCAGGACGGATTTTGTTTTCATTCAGTAAGCTGGAATAATAGCCATGGCTTATTATATTTACTTCTAGAAAAATGAAGAGAAAGAAAACGCATGTTGATTTTTAGTGTCGTACTATGACTCATCCCCAGACTTCTGTAAGGATCAATCTTCAGCATTTCAATTTCTACAACAATTACTTCTGTCTTAATGAGAGAAAAGGATTGTAGGTTCAGACAGCAAGCTCTTCACATGCCAGTGAAAAGAAGGAGGATGGGGATGTAAGTAAATGAACTTATACATGTCAGCACACGTTAGAATAACCTTGACAAAGCAAACCAGACTCAGAAATTTGAATTTATAACAATGTTCATATTTAGATTATACGTTTAACAGAAACTAGATGAAAAATAATCCATCCATTTCAGAGTCACATACATTTTGCTAGGTATTAATGCTATTTTACAGGTGATCTTTATTCTAAATATGTCAAGAGAAATTATTAACTCCATTATTATGAGCATACTGTAGTCTTTTGCAGATGTTCCTGCAAATTGTCATTAGCTTTACGGCACAGAGATGATTGCAGAGCATGTATTTTATACCTCCCAGCCTTTATTCACATAGTACTGCAGAATACCCATTTTATTCGTGAAATTACTGTCTCCCATGTGTAAGATGTGGCTTACGCTTGCTTTGGAGTACACCTGTGACTCTTCACATTAAATTTGGTGTATTACTATAACCACTCTTGTTAAAGATAAAACAGAACTCAGTTTTGAATTTAACATAAACAAGATCATTATGTTTGGAAAGTGTTTCAAAGCCTGCTATTCAAGCAATCTGTGACATATAAATAATGCAAGACCTTTCTCCAAATGACTTCAGTTCAAGCACAGACTCGGAAAGATGGAAACCCAAATTTACACTGCCATCACAAAATTAAATCTATTTCTGGTTCTCCAATTGAATTAGGAAGCCAAGTCTTCCACTGTTTTCTATTAGCACCAACCCACACACTTCTACCCTTTGCCAATCCATGCAGAAAAGGATCTTACTTGTGAATATTCCCGAGTTTTATTCTTACATTAAAATGGATTCTTATATTAAAATGGAAGTAAATCCCAGCTAATCTGAAAAGCCTAGTATTTTCTTTTAAAAGAAAGTAAGGTAGAAAATTGGTCTTTTCTTCCCCTCCCTTGACCTTCCGACCTCTGAACCGCAACCTCCTTGCCACTAAAGCGTTCAACACCTCATTTAATCTCTCCTTGCTGCATTGGCACAGAGGCGAAAAAGGAAAAGGGGAAAAAAAATAATCTGGGGACTTCATCAATTTTTCATGAATTTTCATTTAGGCCAAAGCCCCCTCTTACAGCGGTCGATAGATCAAGCTGCTGTCACATATTTAACACCTGGGGCTACAGCTGCTCTCCCTAGGGGCTGCCGCTGACTCAGGCTGGATCAGACACTGGTGACTCAGTGCGAGGACCCCTCATGCTCTCTCTGTTGCTTACATGTGGCGCCCCATTGCTGGGGACTGAAATCCTATCTATGTCTCCTGATAGTCCCACTGGAAAACCCCACCACATTGGTTCAATCATGTCAATTCATACATTGTAAAACCTGTGCTTTTATTTTAACACTACCAGTTTTCAACAATGATTTTCAAGAATTAAAGCAGTTTCGTAAAAGTAAGATTAACTCCCTTTTCTAAATCTCCCAAGAAAGTCTTGCTGTTAAGGTATTTCTAATAATGCTAATCCTGGTTCATCTTTGTTTAAAAAAAACGGCATCATTTAAACACAAAAATCAAAAGAAGTATGTTCTGTTTTGAATAAGATTCCTTCAATTGTTTTAGGACTAGAACAATTACTTTTAATGATTTAACTATAAGACATATAAATACTATATCAGAATTTACCGCATGTACAATTTAAAAATGATTCTGCTGCTAGCATTAGAATTATCCTTCATACTTTGAGGAAGGTTCCTACAAAAAAAAGAAAGAAAAAAGAAAGGAAAGGAGAGGAAAAGAAAATGGAAAAGGAAAAGGAGAAAGAACAAAAGAAAAAAGTGACCCTAACAAACAGCCTAATACATTTAAGAAGAATTGAACAGAATACGTAATGTCTAGCCCAAACTATGCCTTACAATACAAACAGCTATTTCTTCCTCAATATCCTCTGGAATAAACACTCTCTAAAATTACAAACAGTTCTTAAAGCACATCCTGTATGGTAAGGATGTTCTTTGAGTAGCTTCTCATATCAAAGTTCCTCACAGTTCTTTGAGATATTTTCTGAGAATATTCTATGATTCGATGGATCTAATTTTCCGATTATGTATATCAGTAGATACAAATATTTTCCTTTAATTGTATGCAAATGGTTTCAATAGGCATGGATTTAAAAGCAGATTTAAATTCTTTGGGTGGGCTGGTATCTAAATTCATCATGCTTGAGAAAGATGTTAGCTGCTCCTACATAAAAAAAGAGCTAAGGGACTTCAGCAACTTGCAAAAATCACTCCAAAAACAAGGGGCAAAGTGACTACCTTCAAGATGGGCCACTTTCTGTGCTCTGAATGACTACATGACCCAAATGAACATCACTTAACCTTTTTCTTCTGTCTGATGTGTACATCAGAAGATTTTCAATCTTTGTGCTTTTTTGCCAGGTGACCATGGAGGGGAAAAAAATGGAAAGATAAAAGAATGAATCACAATTAACATAGTATCATCTGAACGCATAAGCATGACCACACTTAACAGGTACAGAAAATACCAAAATATTTCTTCATAAATCATTCAAAAGTTCCAAGTGTGCATTAGTGGGGAATGACAATATAATAAGAAAAGTAAAACAATTGCTGATTTTTCCACTAAAACAGCAGACTCAAGCATTTTAGACCTGTAAAAAGCAGCAGTTTATCTCTAATAACACAATTTGAGGCCACCTACAGTCATCTACTAATCCAAAACCCTGTTGTCAGCAAAGGACAACCACCCTTTCTCTGGTGATGAAAACAGCTTAGCTCAGCGTGGAAAGAGCAGTTTTCAACACCATTAGAGATAGCTGAAGGAAGCCCTGATTGCATGTGGCTGTCTCAGTTCCCTCAGACAGGGACCTGGCATCCAGGCAACTCACTGCCCTCAGCAGCGTGGAAAACAGGGGAATGAGGACTCACTGCTGACAACAGGCTGTCAGCAGCAACTCATTTCCCAAGTGTGCTCATGTCCTGCTACTGGCCTGCCCGCCTTCTTCAGTCCAGAAATGCTGACATTAGAAATAGCTGTTCTCTAAAAGAGACTTTAAAACTTAATTTACAGACAAAAGTCTCAAAATCAAGGAAAACTGAGCAGTTGGGTATCATTCTCCACAGGATTCTTTTGGTACACATCTAACTTTGCCATGTGCTTTCGTAACTACTGAGCATAAAACAAGAGAATCTCTAAAATTTAACAAGCAAGCAATGTACACGTTGATTACAGTTTGTTTTTTTTTTCTTTGAAAATACCTTGTAATCACAAATCATGGTATGGCTCAAGGAAAGACAAAGCACTGTTTAATCTAAGTGGAAATGGAATGCCTGCCTTCCACTGCTAAACCGTTCAATTGGAAAATTCAGTCAGTTAAATTTCAAAGCTATGAAAACAATAAAAAAATGTGGTGTCAGGTGCATGCTGCTGTTGCAGAAACTTTGGCTATAGTTTCAGATCTAAAGTTTCACGTTCTATGATCCTTCTGACGGTGAAACCTGGTATATTATTTTTAAAGTCTTGTACTGTCTCACATGCAGTTCATGCATGACCTGCCACCAACGACAGCGGTTAAAGAAATAATGTCAAAGACTGGAGGTACTGTAACACAAGTCTCACAGCAGCCACTGAAGTAGGGATCAGTGAAAACTGATAGAACACATAGCACCTCTGAATTCCAAAATAACCAATCACTTCAGTTTGATGACTTAAAGCATAACTTGAACAATGTTCTGAGCTTGAACAGATGTCTGAATCTCAACATGATTGTCATAAAGATTTCAAAATGTTTATGCCCCTCACACTGGGTTTCTCAATAGACAGCTTAAAAAAAACATATATACAAACAAAGAAATGATCCAGTTAAAGTTTATCTATATTCATACTCACCCAGCTTTCATTCTTTCTTAAACTGGTCATCTTCTTGATTCCTGAATACCTACCTACACTGAGTAACACTGCGATGTCTTTATCAGCAGATACACATTTATTAGTGGCTTGAATAAACCTGTTTTCATTTTTCCTTTAAAACAATTTTTAATCTAGGTTGTGACAAGCAAAAGGCAGTGAACAGGTCTGTTCTACTTGGCCTATGCCAACATCTAAGTAATTCAAGAATGGCATTTTCTGCAATTTGTGAAAAGACTGAAAACTCAAGACCATGTAACAATAACTATAGAAGTCCCAAACTGCATCAGGAATAAAATTTGCTCTTTTCCAACCCCTATTTTTTTAGGCCACCATGCATTTTTAGTGTGTTCTTAAATCCATTCACTATCAACTAAGTGATGCAAGTTGATGCTGAAGCCCTAATTCAGTCAAACACATTTTGCTGAAATAACTGCCAAATGAAGAACTGTGAGGGGAAAATTAAAGACCAGCAAGAGAACAACATTTATAATTCTATTAAAACACACAATTATGCAAAGAAACACAGCTATGCTTTGTTGATACTCTGAGAAAAAATTGGATTTTTTTTTCCAACCCATACAACCAAGTAGCAAAAATTACTAGACAAAATGTTATAATTTATGTATGATGAGCTTGTTTGCTCTATGACTGTAACAAATGTCTTTGCTAACTCTACTGGAAGCAGATCACGCAGGCTGGGTGGTCTCTGTAAGAGCTGTGACGACTTCTCTTTTAAGACAAAGAGAATCGATAAAGAATAAGAGTGCTCTGGAGGACATGAGAAATGGCCAACAATTTCACTTGCCACTCACATAATGAATGAGGCCTATATCAAGTTTATGACAGAGTAGCACACATTGAGCTTTCCAACACCAAGACACCAAGAAGCTGTCTGTTATTGCTGTGGTAACAGATGACTAGATAAAGAGAAACAGACAGCGCACCTTATATTAAATGATAGGTATTTTTCCACATTAGCTTCAGCATAACCAACTTTAGTCATAATTTAGGAATTAGATTATTCTTTAGAGGAAGATTAGCCTTTGTCCATGCTTGTGCCAGTCATCATTACACACTGGCTAGAACTGTACTTCTGTATAAATCACATTCTATACGGTCACTGCTACTGAATAAATGCATGTATAAATGCCTTGACTGAGAGTTATAGTTAATGACAAAATGCCATACTTATCTGCATTTATCTCCCAAACCGCTGAGTGTGTGCAAGTGCTGGATAGCAATATAAAAGCAACTACAAAGTTTTAAACAGTGCTAACAATACAAAACTTTACTCACATGCCACTTCCAGAGATGCATTGCGACTCACAGCTTCTCCAAGATAGTTCCTTGCTACGCAAACATAACTTCCTTCATCAGGTTTACTCCTGCGTCCATGCACAATACGCAGGAAAAATAAAGATCCGCTAGGCAGCAGCATACGGTGGGAGCGAGGATCATCTTTGTCAGTTTCCACTCGCTCTCCATCTTTGTACCATTCAATAGTAGGAGTTGGCCGTCCTTCAGCTTTACAGTTCAGGGTTGTTGGTTCTCCTTTAGAGACTATCACATCTGAAGGATGCTCAACAATCCGTGGTGGAAAGTCCTCCTGGCGGAGACGGGATCCTGGAGAAAAAGAAAAGGGTGGAGGAAAGCATGAATTATTTTCACTTTTGGCTTCACAAAACATTCTCACAAATTACTCTTTCAATGTCACCAAAATTTTCAGAGAAATTACAAAGAAAAAGACAATCTGTCCACAGATTACACTGTTTATTTTTTATCTGATATCAGAGACTATATTGCAGACTTTCATAGCTAAAATTCTGAGTTTGTACTACAAACACAAACTTCTGACCAAGGCATTTGCAAATCCATACCCTATGGAGCTGGGACTTACAGATAATCTGTTACATATACAACCATGACAAGATCTTTTCCTTGTTTCAGTAATCTTTCTGTTTACATTAGCTTATAAATTCCTGTGCCCTTCCGAATTCCAGTCATGCTGACCTCCTATCTTTTCATCCGTCAGATTCAACGTATGGACTTTGTCTTACCACCTATGGTTGACACTTTTTTTGCAATTTTAATTGTATGCTTTGTGAGGAAAGGAATAGAGGTCCATTCAACATAGTGAATCCACATTTGGACTTAGTTTTGCTAACACTCTGGTCATTGAACTAAGGTTTGGCATAGCAACAAGGTGCTATACTGTTGCTGTACAAACTGACTGTTTCAGCAGCTACTGGATTCTACTACCAGTATAGTAAAAGTATCCGTAATCCATACTGCAAGTGTACACACACACACACACACACACACACGTAAAATTATATCCAAGCACAGATAGATATACTTAAAGCACAGCTGAAAGAAGTTTTTCATTTTCCACTTTTACTGTCAAAAAGACATTTAAAATCCATCAGGAAAATCTGCAGTTAAAAAGTTTTCCTAGACTATGACTCTATACACAAAAATACTGAAATCACTAAAGACTATAAATTTCACAGCACTAAAAGCCAAACACTGAGATAAAAACACACATATCTATATATATTTATCTACATATACCCAATTTATTATTCTGAAGGGAAAAAAAGCAACACCAGTTAGTTGTGTGAAGAAATTCCCAACATTACAAGCAAGAACACCAAGACTAAAGTGTTTCTTAAATTTTAAAGAGACTTAAGTCAGAGAACACTGGCAGATCTGACTGTATTTTAATAAGCGGATGGCGAAAAGTAGCAAAATTTGTAATAGGAAATGAAAAACCTAAAATATGAAGTCATTTTCTTATACATAAACATTTAGCAATAATGTTCAGAGTCCAAGCAGTACATTCCAAAGAGAACTAACATGCCTTATCCAATCCTTTGAAAACGGCTTTCTCCAACAAAGAATTAAACCCTTCACCTTATACAGCCCAATTCAAAACCTCACCCCAGGTCATAAAAGGACTAATTCTTCTTCTTCAGTACCTATGTGTATCACAAAACTAACATTTACCTCAGCCTACCTTTTTTAAGTAATCTGTGCACAAGAGAGGGCTGAGATGTGGGCTGAAAAGACCGCACCCATCAACTAGGAGAGGCTTAGACTGTGTTTGGAGGGAGGGCTCATACCACACATCCCTCTGCTGTCTGGGTGTACCTTCTTCTACTGACTTCTGCAAGTCATTCTCCTCAGCAAGCATTTGAGAGAGGGGAAAAAAAACCGCACAATAAATCAATCTGCACAGCAGACTCCTTCCTTCAAATCTGAACTGAGCACCAACAGTTATTCCAAAAGGATACGCTCTTTTAAAAAACACAGCCAAAAACCTGACTCCGTTGGCCCTTTTCCAGCAGATACAGCCACTATCTACATGCCTGAAAAGGACTGCTTCAGATGGTGTTTTCCTAGCTAAATTGCGATTCTTCCACTATGATTCCCCTGCCCCAGATACTGTTACAAATACAACCTAAATTAGAAGAAACAGGAATATCATTAACCCCCTGAACTAACTGACCAGAAAGTCTTTCCCTTCCCTTTTCTGAAGTGAGAAGGAACCATGATTTATCCAAGATGACAAGTTGTTTCACTGAAGCAGGCTGTGTTGGTATCCTGGACTATTCATGCAGCTTACTTCCCAATTTTTCCCTCAAGGATTTCCAATACCCTTATATCTCATGCATGCATACAGCATGTGAATAACCTCTAAATATAAGAGTCCCTAAGCAGCCATTACCATGATGGACAGTAACGATTTCAAATTAGTTGTTACATGCTGTTGGGCGTAAACACACCTTTGGAGAAGTCCTACAATATCTATGATTGATTCAAAGCTGCATCTGTAAAAGGGAAAGCATTAGCACTTCTCTGAATACATACTCACAGAGTACTCCAATAATCACTGTACGTTCAGGTTCACATAGTTACTGCAAATGACCGTTTATCACGCATCTCCCAGAGAGTTAGCTTCGTATATGCCTTATCAACTAATCCACTGAGAAAGTTTTGGGCTTACATTTTTGCCTATTATTTCACAAAATGGTTAAAGCCACTGTTAAGAAGAAAACGATCACACAAGAAAAAAGGCAATGTGCAAGCCTATTATAGTATCCTGCCTTCAGTATCAATGTTTCATTGTTCATACTTTAGCAATAAACAACAAGGGGCAACAAAAGACAAGACATAACACATCTCTGTTTTTTTCTGGTGTACATTTAAACTCTCACCTCATATCATACGATTTGCCACATAGAATTAAAAAAAAAGTCTTTCAGTGATTCTACCGCAATTCTAGAATCTGCCACAATATCAGACACACTTGCATAAATTCTAATTCAAAAACAAGGAAAGTGAAATTATAAAAGAATGAGGTGCAGTGACTTTCTGTCTTGATGCAATCATGCAAAAAAACACAGAAAATGAATATATAACCTCAGTGTCCTCTGGAACACTGCTGATCACGCACCTTAGCAATGTGTGAGCTTGTTATTACCTTTACCACACAATGAAAACAATCCTAAATCATCTTTTCTCATACAAAACTAACAATAACCTCATTGTCTTTCAATTTCAACATTAGCTCAACATGATAGCCTTGAAGGAGTTCCTTACTGGGGTCCCTGATTTTTTTTTTTTTTTTTTCTTAGACCATGCTATAGCCAAAACCATGACGACACCATACCACACAATTCTATGTTCTCTCCCTCAAACAGCATTTTTTTTTCTTTTAATAGAGATAAGGCAAGGAATGAAGCAGCATCTGCAGAACAGCTCAGCTTCTGATATCTACTGATTAGAAACCTATTAGTAGAAATGATGGAGACTTTCAGAACATAGGGCTTTGGGATAGATGCAAAATATGTACACTGTCACAGTACAGTGGATGCTACTGCTGCCTTCACTACAGAAAACGTAACGTGCCTACATTTCTCATACAGAATTTCATTAGTAACCTGGGGGAATTTAAAATTTGACAGTCCTCAGTAAGCAAATCAGAACTACTGTCAATTATCAGGAAAAAACCGATGGAGAAGTATCAATACATGGCTTCATCTGACACATTAATTTTTCACCTTTACAGATTAAAAGACAGGAAAGTAAAAGTCTAATGTTAATTGTTCGCTATTGTTTATCATCAGCTAATTCACCATTGCTCAACTCCAGTCTACAAACAAGCAACGAGTTAGAAGAAACAGATTATAAAGCTAACTCAGCTAAAAAAATAATAATAATTGCATTCAAACCCATTTATCTACTAGTAACAATTATTTCAGTGAAATAATAAAGAGTTTCCAATTACTGCCTGGAAAAAAAATGAGTAAAATATTGAATGAGCTAAGTCTAGCTTTTACATTATTTCACTTTTGCCTTTACTGGTAGATACCAATATTCATATTTAAACACAGACCTTTTTTTAATATCTCCTAGAAAATATATCTGAAATTGCTAAACATAATAAAATATAAGTTAGTTAAGAAAGAGAAAATAAAATATGGGCCATGAAATCCTGTATTAAATTGTTCACTAAACACTAATACTATTCTCTGTTACACATTTACTTGCGAATAAAGTCATCCTCACTTAAAAGTGAACATCAAGTTATCAGCCTGCTTTGTCTAAGATACTGTGAGACCACGTTTCACCACTAGCAAGCACAGATTTCCTTTTTACATACCAAAGCCTGGTAACTGTTGGTAAATTCTGACCTGTGAATTATTAACTACTGGGAAATGCTGCAGTTCTTGTAACGTTATAGATTCATGGTCAACTGTCACTTCATAGGTAATGAACACACTTGCATTCATATCTACCTTTATTTGAATCATTTTTTTATCGGTATGGTTAATACCTGAAGCCTAGTCCCATGCTGGAGCTGAGTGAGAGGAAGTTCCTGGAGGAAACAGTCACAGAAAGGCTAAAGAAAGCTCTAGTTGCTAGATATACAGATACTGTACTTCCATTGAAGTACTTGCATACTTCCTAATCAAAATCGTAAAAAGAAAGGAAAAAGTGAGCAAAGGTGACAAAAGTAGAAAAAAAATGTTCTAGAATGCAGATTATACTGTAGGTTACTGAAGACATTTCAATCTGATTCAGAAATGTTGTACAAGAACTGAGAATCACCTCCAAGAAAACTCACCTGAAAACAGTAAAAGATGACTGTCACTCATTCTTTTTGACCAGATGGTCAACACTACTGCTGTTCTGATTAATTCTATTTCTCATAATCAGCAACAAGTCTTAAAGATTTGCTGTACGGTATTCTGACTTCTTCACAAATTTACTCAGAGATCCAATATATCATATAGTTACAGCTACGTCAATAGCATATAAACATAATACCTTTTATTTTCAATTTAGCATGGTTGATTCTGTATGCAAATAAGCCCAAATAAATTGGAACAAATTTTATCAAATAATCAAATAAATTGATTTACTATAGATATACAACAATAAGCAGTCAAGAAAACTGAGTCAATATTTTACCATTTTTCACCACACTTACACAAAGGGTAATGAGGTGAGTGGGTGTGATATATACACATATCTTCACAGAAAAAGGCATTTGGCAGTTCACCTTCTAGTCCTCCCATGCCACTGTCTTTCAAATTTCAAGGAAAACCATTTTCATTTATAGCACTTCACGCTCTTCTGGTTTTAATTTATTAGCTTCACATCAAGACCAAAATTTGACTTCACCTATTTAACCCTATTCTGTACATAAGCAGTGGTCTGTCATATAGGAAAAGCAACAATACGGATTAAGTTCCTAGTGATTTAATTCATTTCTGAAGTAAATCAGCAAGTTGTTCATGGGTACAGAGCTAATAGGGATTAATAAAAAGGCACAGAATATCCACCAGAAAGGCTAATGATTTCACTGTAACTGCTGAGCAATTATATATACGTATATATGTAATATCAGTAAATATGTTAATAAATGTTAATATTGTGATATAGTATTCCATAATATAGATCGCAGAATTGCCTGCAAGAGTCTTCTCAGTACCCTCTCTCTTCCTTTCTACATTTATCCCTTCTTGTCACCAATTTCCACCATTGTGCCAATTTCATATACTATTTATTTGCATCTCTCCACCTCTTATATTCTAGTACCTGACTGACTACAAACTGAGAACCACTTCCTAAATTGATTTCTAAGGCAACTGCTCTTTTTATACTCTTTCTGAAGAATCATCTTTTTTTTCTTTTGATTTCTTTAGAATTTTGAAGTTGTGTACTTCAATAAAAAGAAATGTGGGATTAGATTTTCAATATCAGGAGTAACAGTTGCTTAACACTATGTATACCACACTAGCTACTTACTCAGATACCTTACTTTCTACTCCTTACTGTGGAGTACTTACCTAGTATTCTGTCCCCCTACTGTTCTTATGTTGCTGCTAACACACTAGGATATAGCCCCAAAATACAGAGTTAACAATAACCTTGTACTGCAAAAATACTGACAAGCATCCAATATTATATGTATATATACTACGCAAATTTAAAGATACATATTGCATGAAACATTTTCGGTTCAACAGTTCTGAAAGATCATGCTTAAGAAGTGTATTATGTATTTAGTTCTAAAAGATCAATGCTTGAAAAATAACCAAACTTTAAGGACAAGTTCATACTGTAGAGTTTATTGTAAAATAATAGTAGAATACGGAAACACCCACCAAAAAGAGTCATACTGCCATTTGAAAGCTTATGCCCGCTGCAAGTGAAAGTGATCAATACTGTGTCTGAGATTACTAGCTTGTTTTGTGCTTTTGAGAACATTTTCAATGCATTCCTTGTAAGAGTTTTGCCAAAAACACACACTTCCACAGATGGTGCAGACCACTTGTTTAGCAGTAAAATAAGCCGCAAAGCTAACAGAAAAAAAACATTATCCTACAACAAAGTAATAGACATAGGCAAGAAAAGGCCTGAATATGAACCTTTTTTTGTCCTATAGTCTTGGGTACTTTCTGTGCAGTAAATAGGAAAAGCAAACAGACAATTAAAAAAAAAAAAAAACCTGAAATTAAGTTAGTAAAATCACAACTGTAAGAGTGATGTGTTTTATGGACATGATTCAATAGCCTCTGCTGAATGTTTTCTGCCTGTGTAGAATCTGTCATATAGCCATGATTCTTTTTCCTCATGTAGACACTTAACACTTTTGTATGAAATAACATTAAGCTTGAAAACAGACACTTCTGCAGCTACTTAGTTAAATCTACTGAAAGACAGTTACTGTTCATTTTCTCACTTCTTCATATGCCTTGTTCCACTTAGGAAGTACTTATCAGACACATTTATTACACATATCTGTTAGAAATAATGAATAAGTGTGTCGCTTTCACTACCCTTTTAACCACAAAATTGACTGAAAGCAAGCAGAGATCTTGAACAGAGATCCAGTCAGTCACATCCCAGTTTGAACAAAAGATAATGTAAAAAAAATTCAAGATAATGAGAAAACTCAACTAGAGTACAGGCTGATGCACTGGCATCAAGCTGATTATCCTAGACGCATTCCTCTAGGCAAAGTGACATGATAAAGATTACATTTCAAAGATTTATATTTTACAGTCTCTCCTTCTCCCCTGAGATTTGGCAGATGGGAGCAGACCCCAAAGATATGACTGCTTCCAAGGTAAGGTTTTTGTTCAAAGCTGTGTCAGCAATGACAAGGTCCTCTGAAAGCTTTTCCTAGAGCAAAATTAATCCATTAACCAACACATCATAGCTTCCCCAGGACACGTATCTGCAGATAAGCCACCTTTCCTATAGTGTATGTCTGCCAAGAAGAACAGGCAACACTGAACAGACAGATCAATAACTGTCATTAAAAATATTTGACCAAATCTTATTGCAAGTCTGAGTCTGTTAAGTTTCTGTGGTATAAAACTGTGACTTTGCTAAGAGAGATGTAATCAATTTTAATCATAAAAAAACACTGCAAATGTAAAATTGACTTTTTGTTTTTGCTGTTTATATATGGACAATAATCCAATACCACAGCATAATAATCCTATTCTTTGTATGAAATTATTTCAAGGGAAACATTCCAAAATTGTTATTCAGACTGAATGGAAATTTATTCTAATTCACTTCTCTTCAAAATTTTTCTTTCTCAAGCACAAACACATGAATGGTACGTTTCAACTGTTGGGAAAATTCAACTGCCTTACAGGCTGGAATTCAGAGTAGTTAGCACAGAGCAGAAGTAGAACAGTTCTGTGCAGTTTTTAATAGTGTGAACTGTATCTTGATTAAGAGGTTTCCTGATGGACCATTTCTCAAATCATGTGAGCTGATAGTAAGAGCTACCTCCCTTCCTTTTCATGCAGAACTTTTATTTAGAATTACATTAGTATTGCCTAGATTGCAAATACATTAGCTACAATCTCAGCTCTTTGCTTTATAATATTTTCACAGGGTCTTAACTACTCCTTAAAAATTACTGCACTCTATGACACTGCATGTTAGGGGTGTGAGATTCTCATGGGCTTTTATGAGAGGAGTGAATAGGATCACAATATCCCTGAAAAACAGTATATTGACTTGCAGGCAAATGAATCACTTTTTCCCAGGTGAAAAGAGATGTTATAAACACAAGTCACTGCTTCAATGTGGAAAGAAAATTGATTTGGCTGTTGCAACGCAGTCTGGTTTAGAGTTCAGTTATCTACCATAGGCACACTCCCTGGAAGATGCTAACAGGCAACTATATACTTAATTAAAAAAAAACAAAAAAACAACCACAATCACCACACTCTTATGTGGTAAAAAAAAAAAAAACAACCCTCTGGCTTTTGAAATAAAAATAGCTGTTCAACTTCAAGTGTGGGTTTCATAAACATTCCCTGGCTCTGAAAAATGAGATGATAAGAATTGTGTCAAAAAAGAAAAAAAGAAAAAGAAAAAGAAAAAAAAAAACACGAAAAGAGGAATACTTCCAGTTATGAAAAGCAGTAATAATAAAAAGGTTTATGTGAATATATGTATATACACACAGCATATATATATACAAAGACATGTCATGCATAGATGTCTGAAATGTACAAATGTACACAAACATACATGTGCTAGATTACCTCCAGAGGTCCCTGCCTGTCCAAATTATTCTATTATATATAAACACAACATAACAAAAGCACTGAACAGACAAAAGTTTTTTCCACTCTTTTCATCCAGTAGAGCTCAATCACAACAGCTCTTCCCTAGGGTGCCTTTCAGAATCACTCAGGAATTAAGTAAAGTTAAGCAGAAGTGTATGCCTTGTATGTCCAACTCCACCAAACATCTTTTAGGTCTTTCCCAGGTCAAGGAAGGAACAGGGAAACAATAGACATTGTTTATGGACATCACAGTAATGTCTTTATTATACAGCCAGCACATTATCACCACAGCACTCAGGAACTAGCAATAACTTCTGATTAGGCAGTCAAAGGGAAGCTTTTAATATTCCAGTATTCCTGTACACCATTATTACGAATAAAAAAGAAAAAGCCTAATTAGGAGCAACTAAATTGTACATATTTACACTGCGGGATTGATTACCACACATTCTCCATAGTCTAAGACATTCTATTGGTCTATAATAATGACCACCTAAGATACCGTTACAAAAACCCAAACCCTATACCTTTCAAATTACAATCTGGTCCAGATTCCTTCAAGAAGAATGAGTCAAATAACTATCAGAGTAGGATACAATTGCCACAGAGAAAGAGTGAAATAAAAATAACTTTACAAATAAAATGTTACAGAAATTTCACAGAAGTCAAAGAAGTTGCTTCTCCAATTAAGCAGTTTCAACACGCCTTCAAAAAGTTTCTTAAAAAAAAAAAATCACAATAATTTGATCTTTACCTTTGAGATAAATATTTTGAAACAGAAGTCAAAATTTCCTCAACGTCACACCATTATACATAATCATGAAGTCTCTTGCGTGATTTTTAATTCGGATTAATAACTAATCATCTTTCCACAACACAAATGTAACACATTTTGATGACATTTTTAAACAGGCTTGACAGTTCTGACACTAACATTCACAGAAGACAATACATACAGCTAATTCAGACAATAAAACTTACTTTCTGATTCTTTTATCCTCACACTCATAAAAATCTCTTTGAGATCATTAACACTCTCCTATACTCTGAAATGTATAAGTCTGAAATATTTCACAGCTAGATAAAGCCCTGCAGTTGAGCAAGGTATCTTAAGTTGATGAGAATTTTGTGAATGGGAAGCAATACAGTTTGGTCCACTGTCATGGTTTTGTGATTTTTGGTTATTGGTATTCCGCATCATAACATCATGTACTGTATGTACCTTGTTTTCAGAAGAGAAGGACTACTACATTCCCCACGGTACTTTGCTCCTCTGTTACCATTTCCGGCCAGAGGGAAAAGATAAAAACTTGCAGATCACAAAACCTCGTCCCTTCTTTTTCTGCCCATCTCTTGTCCTGGCAGCACCTCGCTCCCCAGCTGTGTTATCGTCGGTAGTAGAGTAAGGCCTACCTCGATTTTGGACATTCTCTCTGTATTGGATTTATCAGCTTAAATTGTAATTATATTGTATTATAGTGTGTTGTTTTCCATTCTGATATCTTATTTAGTAAATTAGTTTGTTTCTCCTCAGATTGTTGCCGCTGTTCTTCGCTCTCAGGCCCATCTCCTCACCCTCTTTTCCCTTTTCCTGGGGCGTGGCCCTGTGGGTCCCCGTCCCATTCGTCACGGAACTGGGCCAAACGCCCGTAAACCACTGACAGTCCACTCAGGATGCAACAAAGATATCTTCACACAGTACACCCTGGAAAAATTCTACTTAAGTTAAAAGTTATAAACGAGACATTAAAGAAGATCAGAGACGCTTCGGGCTATAGCAACCATGCCCTGGTTGAATATGTCACCTCAAGGAATACGACACCGGCAAAGAGCAGCCAGGATCCTGAAAATCAGGAGAGAGAATTTCCAGCTGTTCAAGGAATTCTTGGATGAGATCCCCTAGGAAGTTTTCCTTAGAGAAAAGGGAATGGAACAGAGCTGGCAACACTTTAAGAATGCCTTTCTGAGAGCACAAGAGCTCTCTGCCCCCCAGCATAAGAAACCAGAGGAGGCAAGAAACCAGCTAGTCTAAGCAAGGACCTGCTGTTCAAACCGAGTTAAGAAGGAAACGTACAGCAGTGGAAGCAGGAACACATGGCCTGGGACGGGTACAAGGACGCTGTCTGGACGTGCAGAGATGGTATCAGGAAAGCCAAGGCACAGGAACTGAACTGGGTGAAGGACGTGAAAAGTAACAAAAAGGGATTCTATAGGTACATTGGTCAGAAGAAACAGGCCAAGGAGAGTGTACCTCCTCTGATAAACGAGAAAGGAGAAATGGCAACAACAGATACAGAGAAAGCTGTGGTACTAAACAAGTTCTTTGTCTCATTCTTTACTAGCAACCAGGCTTCCCACATCTCTCACATCACCGAGCATCCAGGCGGGGACTGGGGTTGCAATATCCCTCCTACTGTAAGCAAAAAGCAAGTTTGAGATAATCTGATGAGGTTGAATTGTACAACTCTATGGGGCCAAACAACATGCATCCCAGGTCCTGACGGAAATGGCTGATGTAGTTGCCAAGCCATTCTCTACCATATTCAGAAAATCATGGCTGTCAGGTGAATTTGTAGTGTCTGGATAAAGACAAACATCACTCCCATTTCTAGGAAAGGGAGAAAGGAAGACCCAGAAACTATAGGACAGTAAGCCTCACCTCTGTGAATGGAAAGATCACGAACATAACTTTCTGGAAAACATGTTAAGGCACGCACAAGACAAGGAGGTGATCCAAGACAGCCAGCAAGGCTTTACCTAGGGCAGACTGTGCTTGACCAACGTGGTGTGGACATTCTATGATGGAATGACAGCATCAACAGTCAATGGAAGAGCAACTGATGTCATCTACTTGAACTCGCGCAAGGCCTTTTGATATGGTCCCATACCGCATCCTTATCTCCAAATTAGATAAATATGGATTTGAAGGGTGGACTATTCAAAGGATAACAAATTGGTTAGATTTTCCCAGCCAGAAGGTTGTTGCCCTTGAGTCAGAACAATCCCAGGTATGTGTACAGACTGGAAGAACAACTCATTTTGAGAGCAGCCCTGCACTGAAGAACTTGGAGGTCTTTGTGGACAAAAAGTTTGACAAGAGCGAGCAGTGCACTTGCAGCCCGGAAGGCTAACCATGTCCTGGGCTGCATCAAAAGAGGAACAGCCAACAGGGAGAAGGACATGAGTTTTCCTCTCTACTAAGCCCATGTGAAGTCCCACCTGGAGTTCTGCATCCAGGCCTGGAGCATCCAATAAATGAAAGACTTGGAGCCATTGGAGAGTATCCAGATGAGGGCCATGAAGATGTTCAGAAGGCTGGAGCACCTCTCTTATGAAGAAAGGTGGAAGGAGCTGGGCTTATTCAGCTTGGAGAAGAGAAGGCTACAGGAAGACCTCACTGTGCCCTTACAGTACTTAAAGGGAGCAGGAGGAAGACTAACTTTTTATCTAAAGTGACAGGACAAGGAGGAATGGTTCTGAACTAAAAGAGATTCAGATTAGATATTAGGAGGAAATACTTTACCCAGTGTGGTGCATCTGGACTGCATTAAAAAGAGTGTGGCCAGCAGGTTGAGGGAGGTGATCCTCCCCCTTTACTCTGCCCTGGTGAGGCCACATTTAGACTACTGTGTCCAGTTCTGGGCTCCCCAGTTCAAAAAAGTCAGGGATCTCCAAGAAGGAATCCAGTGGAGGGCCACAAAAATGATAATCCATATATCCATAATTTCCATATGAGGAAAGGCTGAGTAACCACGGTCTGTTCAGCCTGGAAAAAAGATTGAGAGGGGATCTGATAAATGTTTATAAATATCTAAAAGGAGGTGGGAAACGAAAGGATGAGGCCAGGCTCTTCTCAGTGGCGTGTAACGACAGGGCAAGGAGTAATGGCCTACAACTCAAACATAGGAAGTTCCATACTGACATGCAGAAGAACTTCTTTACAGTAAGGGCAACGGAGCGCTGGAACAGGCTGCCCAGAGCAGGTGTGGAGCTTGCTTCTACAGAGATAATCAAGACCCATCTGGACACCTACCTGTGGGACCTATTGTAGGGTACCTGCTTTAGCAAGGAGGTCGGGCTCAGTGATCTCTTGAGGTCCCTTCCAACATCCGTGATTCTGTGAGGCACTGGCATAAGCTGCTCAGAGAAGTTCTGGATAACTGTCCCTGGAGGCATTTAGCAGCAAGCAACCCTGAACATGGCAAGGAGCCTGGAACTAGATGATCTTTAAGATCCCTTGCAACTCAAGACATTCTATGATTCTATGATTTCACATACCATGGAAAAAAAGGTCTACGGCTCCAAGTATTAGAAAAACAAGAGAACATTAAACAGTTGTTTTGGAAATCAATATATGAAGGCTGTTATTGAAGTAACAACTCTTATTTTATTATGATGGTCCATGACATCAGAGACAGATGCTGGTGGTATGGCAGTGGAGGTAGAAGTTTCCCGCCAATATTCTGTTACATTTTGTTAACATGCAATGAACGGGAGCAGAGGGGCAGTGTGACAAAATGACATCTAACACAGAAGTGTGGATGAAGCAAAGATATATCACTGAATTCATCCATGCAGAAAAAAATTGGACCCACTGACATTCACTGATGCTTGCTGAACCTTTACGGAAACTAAACTGTGGATGTGAGTACAGTGAGGCAGTGGATAGCACGTTTCAGCAGTGGTGACAGTAGGTCACCGCTGCTGGTGCAGATTTTTATGTGTGCGGCATGCAGGCTCTTGTTCATCACTGGTGACAACGCATAGGTAATGATGATGACTATGTCAAAAAAGAGCGTTTTATAGCTGATAATTTGCTCTATCAGGTGGTGCTATTGTGCTCTTTGTATCTGTTGTAGTTTCCATGGAAATACATAGGAAGCATTACTTTCACAATAACCTATATAATTTCACCCATCTTTATACCTCAGTGAGAAGGCACTATTTTAATGGCTTTCTTGGACCAAATTCTGACTCAAATATACATATGCGTATAATCCTAGCATTGCTAGTGACAGTCCTAGCTAGGAAGAATCTTGTCTTTCAAAGAACACGTATTTTGCAGTATCTTTCCATAGCATTATTTTTATACATTTAAAAAGAGAGATTTTCTGAACTAGCAAATACACTGACTCAGTAACACATGTTGTCTGCCCTAACTTTATAGACCACGGATCTCTGCTGACTCCACTAACACAGCATGCATTACTGATAAACCCCTCTCAGAGTCGTGGAATAGCAAAAGTACTGCTGTGACAAAGCCTTCTAAAGCCTTCTTTCCAATGTCCATAACCACTTTTTTCAAGGACGTACAGCATCATGCAAAGAGGCAGGAATGAGTGGGCCTTGCACCACAGCAGGTGAAACAAAAAATCCTAGAGAGTTCTCAAATTGTATCCTGTGAGTAAATAAATCAGCGAAAGAGAAGTAAAAGCAGCAGTAGAGGAAATAACAAGAAAATAAAGAGGAACTAGACTCCACCATCTCAGGCTATAACCACTGACATTTCAATCACTATTTTCAGCAAATATAATAATCTCTGTCTAGACAAACTAATAGAAGAAAATTCCACCTTTAAACACTCTGGTGAGTGGACTCAGTAGTCAAAATTCCAGCCAGCCACCAACACATCATCCTCCCCCACAAGATGGGATAAAAATAAAAGGAAAGCAAGAAGACTTATGGATGGAGATAAGGACAGC